>NW_019396420.1:0-88405 GCF_000591075.1 Eurytemora carolleeae | reverse complement strand
CCCCCCATTAGTATAAATGTATAATTTTAGGTATAGAGAATGAACAACAGCAACAACTAGAGCAAATAAATGACCTGGAACCAGAGCCGGGACCAGATATGAACCTTGATTTTGAGTCGGATTCAGAATATTTTATAGATGCAAACCCTGATTACAGGTAAGGATTGAACGTTTTTACTTTTCTAAAAAATTAACAGATCTTTTTGTTAACAACATAGTAAAAAAACCAAACAATCGTTTTTAAAAAAAGTTTATTAGAATTTTTTTTTAAATTAACCCTGTAAAGGCTGGGGGGTCTGAATCTATATATAGCCTGGGGCCCCCCCTAGAAAAGGCCTTAGAGAATAGGTATAGGGTTAAAATGCATGTGCATAGCCCAATTTGCCAAGGCCAGCTCATTGAAAAAAAATTAGACCGATAACTTTAATAGTTTGGGTTCTAGGGAGGGTTGAAAAAAACGCCAAAGACCTAACTTTTTTCTACCGTGTATCAAACCGTATTGAAAAAAAAAAAATTCCAAAAATCCTTTAAATTACTTTTCATTAAAAGTCACAAAATATCACGATGAAACTGTCAAAAAAAAACTACAGAGGGGGGGCATTTAAAATTGGATGTTTTTATTTTTTACTTGTCGTTTCTTTAATGAAGGTTGATAGTTTTTAATTTGTTAACTTGTTAACTTTTTAGCCAAATCATTTAGTTCACCCTTAAATACAATATTCAAGGCCGATTGTCATTAATGTCTCATCCTTGGCGGGTAACCTAATTAGATTCTAAAAAAAATAAAATTTCATTAGAAACAAATTTACTAAAACAATGTTTTTTTTTCAGTTAAAAAAGCAATATCATTGCTTGGTTTTTCGTTTTCAAAAGTTCAGAACTAACAATTTATTTAATTTTAAAGAATCAAAAACTAAACGAAAAATCATTTTTATCAATTCTTTTTTAAAAACGATTGATAACCTTAAATTTACAGGTGGAATAAGAAGACGACTTTGTAAATAGTCCAATGAGCATTGTGCAATGTATTGATATTCATTTCACTTTAGAAATAGATTTTTAAGCTACATTGGTAGAACTATTTGCTCTAAAAAAACATTAATTACACATAAGATTGCTTAAATTTTGTGTTAACATTTTACAATTTTATGGGTCTAACTGTAGTTAAACAAGATGATAAAACTTTTTATTGATATATATATATGTATTTCAGCAATATAACAGAACAAGATTGTTCAAATACACAAGAAACCTTATCCTTCATTGTGAATGCTCTAGTGCATTTCTCAAGAAAGCTAGATGATCAAGGGACCACTTTAGCTAGAGCAAATCCAAACTAACTTGGAGTATAATCGAGTGAGTATTTGACTCTAAGTTCTAAGAAAAGATTAATTTTTATCATAATTTTAGATAACATTACTCAATAAATTGAAGCAACGTTCAACTGTATCAGTTCCAAAAAATTCCCTCAAGTTCTTCAAAGAGTGTGACTCAAGTGGAAAGTTAACACTATGTAAAGCGAGAACCAGAAAACTTTAAGAAAGGAAACGACTTTAAGTCACTTAAAAGTCTTCGCACACTACACAGTGCACAGTTCCCAATTACTGTGTCTCATGTTTATAGGGCTAAAATTATAACTAAGCCAAAAAGTTGTCTTTTTATTCTACAGTTTTCTGGAATCCTCACTGTGATTTCAATTCTAAAAGACTAAGAGAGATGGAATTAAAACTATGCAAAACCACTCACTTCCTTTAAAAAATGGTTAAATAAGTGTTAGAAGGAGGGGGGGGGGGGTAATTCCTCAACTTATCTTTAATAACTCCTTGATTTTTAACTATAAATTGAGCCTGTACTTAAAAAAACATATTTGTTTTTTTTCTAGCTCACTTGGATGATAAGTCAGCTCGATACAACTGCAAGTTCTGCAGATGTAGGTCGACTATTTGCAAAGGTAAACATTATTGCATTGTTGTTGAATTTTTAGTTAAAAGAACTGAGTTCTTGGGTTGCAAAGATATAGGGATTAGAAAATTAGAGTTTGTGGCAAAAACTCAGTTTCTTTGTGAAAATTTGAAATAAACTTATGTAAATTGTTATGTAAATTCTACGGAAAAGCTGATGACTAAGCTGTGTTTTACTGGGACAAATGTTTGGATTGACCACATATTCAAAAGTGCTGTCCTTGTTTAATGGTGAGTAAAATAATTCAAATATTTTAAAGATTAGTGAATTGAAAGACAAGTTAGCTACCATTTTCAACTGGATAAATTTCATTTTGTTTAAGACATAGTATCATGTTTGTTTGAAAGTGGGAAAGAAGCTCATAGAAAAAAGCTAAGGACAGCATGCTAACTCTATTCAAGAACACAGCTTATAGACTTACCAATGTGGTAAAATTTTATTCATTCAAACTATTCTATTGCATTCATTTATTCATTTAAAAAATTCTTACTTTCTTGTTTTAACTTTTAAATGCCATTTTCATCCGAATTTATTTTAATAAAAAATGAATTAATTAATTTTGGGTCGAGTTGGAAAGACAAAGGCAAAGACGAAAGAGCAGGCTGTCCCAGAGGTAGTTACATACAGTTTTTAAATCATCCAAATTATGTTGTTTTCCAAAATAATGAGGTTTTTTAAAACAAAAAACAAATTTTCAAAACAGTAAAGGATTTTGTAGAAATTTTTGTTTGCAAACAAGGCGTATCCCTAATTATACGTAATGCCCATTGTGCATAGTGCAAGATAGTACAGCTTTAAAGATGGTGTATGTACAATTTTTAAAATAGGTTACATGGTTCCATTTAATGTATGCAGAAACTATCCACTATAAATATAATGTTATACAATGTAAATATATTTCATGTTTCAGGAAAGAAGTGGGACAAGGGAAAATGACCAAACACTTCCTGAAATTTTTGCACCAGTAGCAAAGGTAAAGTTGATTGAATTTCCTAATTCAATTGATTCTTTTTGCATTCTATGAGATGAATGAGCTTAATCATGTTTTGATCATTTATGTTTTTCAGAAAAGCAAACCATCACTGCTGGATGAAGTTAGGACACCCTTCGAGGAGCTCAGTCAAAATCGAATAAACCTGTGAAAAAAGATAATGACGAGATGCCCACAAGCCGACATTTCCGCTTCTTACTACGCGAAGATGTTATTATTTCTTCAACAAAGAATTAATTTTAACGAATTTAGACTTTTCTGTGGAAAGAAATCTAGAAAAAATTATCTAAAATACACAAAATGTGTCTAATGAGGGGGCCCCTAACCTCTGACATTTTTACAATTCTAAAACTGGTCCAATTTTCTACTTTCCTACGAACTAAATCTATTTTTAGACCTCTTCTGATCATCGGGTTGTAACATCTATCTCTTTAGAATGGGTATGACAAAAGGCAAGGAGATTGTGCAAAGAAATATTATGCACATTCCACACCGGACTAACCAGAGTGAGCAGTGTTCGGTTTCTTATATTTGAAATCAAACGTGTTTTGGTCTTTGATTCAATAATCATTTACTTTACGGATTTGTTTATGTTATACTTTTTCATTCAAAATGCATATGCCAACAAAAAAAATATTTAATAAAAAAGGCTAACAAATTATGTTTAATGGGTCAAATTGGGATCGAAAGTCACAGCTTTCTGGAATATTGACAGAACCTTTAAATCCACGTGATTCGTACACACACGCCTTTAAACAGAATTAGCACGTTTTTATTTGTTCTCTGTTAAACATTTTAGTTAAATTTTGGCAAATCGTTTTACATAGTTAAATTTACTTTGTCTTGAGGGCTTTCTAAAATATATAATTTGTCATAGTTTGCATATTTTTTTGTTTTTGTTTAGAGAACTTTATACCTGAAAACATAGAAATTACTAAAAAACTAAAAATTGTTTTTGATTTTCAATTATTAATAAATAGCCTAAAATGTATTCATAAAGAGTTTGAGCCTTCAAAATGTAGTCTGCATACCATCTAAAAACTAAAAGTTTGTAGATAGTTAGATAATTGTGATTGAATGAAGTACATTTACAATAGACCCTGTCAATCTTTGATTTATAGAGTTGGCAACATAGATAAAGATAGATTGCGCATAAGACGACATTTTTCATCTTGAAAGATATAGAGAGAAATTTAAGTTAGTTTAGTCCTTCTCATGTCCTTCTTCAGTTCTCGTCAATATGATATATTGCTCAGTGAAATATTGTTCAAATATTTCCATTCCCGGAGTTATTTAACACTCTATTATGAAATCCATTAAAACACCAAACCACCCCGCTTATCATTGAAGTACACTTTGACTCCTAGAAGTATAAGTTCACGGACTGTACAATTCATGGTGATTTTGCGTACATAAGCTATCTATGTTTATTTATTTATCTATGGTTGGCAATCCATAGTTTGAAAACTCAAATATTGAATTATCTTTATTATAATTAGTTCAAGTATTTAACTAAACCAAGTAATCTATCTAAACTGTATTTATTTATGGCATGTATAAAAAATGTGTAATTTTGTATTTTTGTTTCCTGTTTTTGAATAAAGATTTTTTTATTTGCAACCAAAATATTTCTATTTTATCCCATTCCATAGGTTTATTTTATGCCTATTTGAGCGCTCTTTCACAACTGTATTATAAAGGTTTTAAAGCGGTCTTAAATCAGTCTCCTGAGACTGTTAATAACCTGCTCAGATCGGTCTTGAAATGGTCTCAGAAGAGGCTTCTGAGACAGTTTTGAGACCATTTTGAGATCATTTTGAGACCATTCTGAGACTGTTCTGAGACCCTTCTGAGACTAAGTTGAGAAGGTGTGGACTCGACCAGGACTATGAGTCCGATAATATCACGCCTTTGACAAGATAAAATAGATCTCAACTTAAAGTATAATAGCTTGGTCTCAGGGTTAACATTTAGACTGATTATATACTAATTCCGATACTAACTGGAAAATGGTAAAATATCAAAAACGCGCTTTTTTGGTATATAAGTGGACTAATATCTCATAAATTCTTGGGAAGCTTTACCTAAATAAAGTTTGACATCATTCTCATGGGTTTGAAGATTCTAACATGATGTAATCATTTGCAATACTTTAGTACATCCATATTTTATGCCCTAACGTGGCCAAATCTAAAAAAATAGTTTTATCTTCGAGAATTGGAAACTTTCAGAAACATAAAAATCGAAGAACGAGGATTCCGAGGTGGCTCGGACGATAAAATGAGGAGAATGTGGCTCGGAAGAGAAAGAGTTGTGGCTGGCCTTCCTCCCCTCAATAAAACCTTTTTGGAGAAAGATATTCTAATAAACTAATTTTGGAAAACTTACATCCAGGGGGTGAGGGCTGAGCCACTCTCCCCCCTGAAGAAGTGAAATCCATGAATTTAAGAGGGAGCTCAACCCCCACTTTGAACTTAGCTCCCCCTTTGTAATATTAAAAAAGGTGACAAAGTCATGTAAACGTCCNCTTTGATTTTCTAATCGCTACATCTTAACAACCCAATGTCATAGACCTTAGATAACTATTGATTTTGTTAAATCAAATGATCTAAGTTTGAAATATCAAAGGTTTACCTCTTCTGGTTGCAAAGATATTGGCATTAGAAAATTTGATTTTGTGGCAAAGACTCAATTCCTTTATCTATGTTACTTTGTTAAAGTTGATTGAGTAAGATTATCTAAAATATTTTTCATTTTTCCTTTTAATGGTAATTATGGACATGGAGAATGGAGATCAAGTTACTAAACGGGGATGTTTGTGTCCCCAAGAATCTAGGAGGGGGGGGGGTGATAAATCTGAAAACTTGCCTAAATCTGAACAGAAGAAAAAGTGAATCTCAGATTAATTCTTAATTTTCTTGAAACACAATTTTAAGATTAATCTTTGCAAAAATATTACAAAGAGTAGTATTTGCACAAGGATACGATTGCAATCCGAGGACTTTTACAAAACAGTAAATATAAAAAGTCATTACCCTGGACTATGTCGTGCTTTCCTTAGAATGCGTCCTTGTCCTCTCCAACACTGAAAGTTTAGATAAAATGATGGAAAATTTTTATCATGAAAGAAATCAAATAAAGATTTGGTGTGAAAAATTATTGAACAATTATACTTGGAATAGTTTCATTTTAAAATAAATGGACCAATATTTAGCTTTGCCATTTTTATAAAGTTTTAGTTTTAAGATTAAATACTTTTTCTTTTATGTTATAATTATTGTGAATTGAGATAAAGAATAAATAATAATCTTAAATTTCAAAATAATCTTGAAACGAGATCAAACACACCAAATTCAATTCGAGGAGCATATGAAAATAACTTGAGTTAGTTAACTAATTAAAGTACAGCTTAAGAACTTAATGAAAGTTATTACGTAGTTGTCAAGAGGAATTTATTTGACGCAATATTTTTATATATATAATATATATATTTGGCTTGTCTGAAGTTTTTTTTGTTTGAATCCAATAAAGGCCAAAATGACCGAACCGATCAGGCCAAATGTTTTTGAAATTTTCCAGGGAAATTGATAGACATGAATTTAATTAGATTGAAAAAAATTGATTTATGAACTACTCTCGCACTTATAATTTATTATGATTTTAGTTAGTGACATTACAGCGACAAAAAAAAACGAAAACTTCAATAGCAGGAGTGTGAAATTTTGTGTAATTTTTCTGAAATAATTTCTAGGAGTAAAATTTTATTCTATTTGGAATTCTAATTGACATGTTTCAGAAATACATTTTTTTCAAAAATCAGAAACGGCTCCTTGAAATGGGTTGTAATGATTAAAAATGTATAAAACACAAATAAAGATGAAAATTTTGAACAAATAATTCAATATTCAATATATTTGTATTTTTAAACTGGGTTGTTCTCCGGAATTCAAATCAAATTACAGAATATATATTAAAAATCGACTTAAAGCAAAAAAACAACATTTTTTTGGCTACGAAAAAAATGTCGTCACAGAAAAAAACTTATTTTTTGAGCATAGCTTGACCAATTAAAAAACATTTGAACTCTGTAAATTATTTAGAACTCCGGTTTTCCAAGTAGAATACAATTATGAGTCTGTAAAATGATTTCAGAAAAATTTTATTTTTCTTGCCTGAGATGCCTAAGTGAAAAATTTGTAAGTACAGTTCTAAGTTGGTTTTACAAATAACACTGCACCCCCTCCTAGCTCACAACTTTCGCTCGGTGCTCCTACCCATTTTGTTGGGAGTTTGACCCCCCCCCTTTTCAAAGAGGTGGAACCGCCCCTGCATTTCGAAGAAAGTGATTTTTCAAACTAAGAGATCTTTTAGATCAAATAGTAAACGTTTGAAATATTAAAAGGTTTACACTATCAGCTTGCAAACATAAAGGAATTAGAAAATTTGACCTTGATGCGAGTAATCAGCTGCTTAAAATATTATGATCGCTGGGAATACAGACCCTTATTTATAGAGATTATCCAGACCCCCAGGGGGGCAAAGCGGAATTCTCTAGCTGTACTTCTAACTCTACCAGTTTGAGTGAGGGCAATTGTATGTCGTGAACACACTTCTCTTTCCCTTGGGATACAACGTATCGTGGGGCACTGAGATATTCACAACTTTGGAAGTTATTCATTAAACTGTTAGATTGTCTCGGCTTAAAATGGTTTGGCTTGCGGTTTTACCTTGCCAACTATACTTGTATTTTTTTATCCTAACATTTACATTTTATAAATGCAACGTGCTTGTTTTTTGCTTAAGTTTAAAAGGAGTAATTGGCAAAATACTGCTCGATTTTTGCGTGAGAGCATGCACATCTTGGTTTGCAATGGGGGATAACAAGAACGTGGATAAACACACGATTAGCATTGTGAAGGACAGTCCTTGGGACACAACATGGTGATAACAAGGACATTGACGTGGATATAGGACAATCCACCAATATCCACCAAAACCTCGAGATAATTTTTTTGGAAATTCGTTTAGGTAAAAATTTACTTTTTGTGTATTTTTTACACAATCTTTTTTTAATAATTTGTATTTTTTGGGTATATAAGATATAGTTATGCTACGTAAATAAAATGTATCTGGGATTTACTTTTCAGGTGCGTAGAAAGGAATTTGTCCAGGGGGGGGGGCTTACATGTTTTTTCTTTCCAGGGGCTCAGCACCCGTTGGGGCCTGCAAACTCCCTGAAATCCATAGATTTCACTGGTCCAGGGGGAGGGGACCGGGGGTTTAGCCCCCATAGCCACCACCCTGACTACGCTTCAGAATTACTTGTTCATACTCATTTGATATTTATTGTTTTAACAAATGTTTATTATGATCTCTACTCTATTTTATATCCTTGGATTAAGTTTGAATAAAAGATCTCTGTTTAGATGAAAAGACTAGATAAGATTTATTTGCAATGATGTCGTGCTTTCCTTAGAATGCGTCCTTGTCCTCTCTCTCTCTCTCTCTCTCTTCCCTGGGACACACCTACCCCACCCCTTGACATCATGTCAGACCCCTCCCCTTCTTAACCCCCCGCACTCCTCCTTTAAATACTTCTCCCCCTTCTCCGTGCAGTGTCATCGTGTTGTGTTGGAACTTGTCCAAGAAGTCTGCTCAGTTCAAGTGAATCAGATGAAAATCTGGAGACATTGTGAAAACAGTTGTTCTTGTGCTTTCTCTTTTACACATATTCTACTCATCCTAATCCTTTTCATTCTCATCCTCATCCATCATATTCTACTCATCCTTATCCTTTTCATTATCATCCTCATCCATCATATTCTACTCATCCTAATCCTTTTCATTATCATCCTCATCCATCATATTCTACTCATCCTAATCCTTTTCATTATCATCCTCATCCTCATCTATTATATTCTACTCATCCTTATCCTTTTCATTCTCATCCTCATCCATCATATTCTACTCATCTTAATCTTTTTCACTATCACCCTTATCCTCATCAATCATATTCTACTCATCCTTAACCTTTTCATTCTCATCTGTATCCAGATATTGTACTCATCCTATTGCCGAATTTAAAGAATTTCAGCCGCGGTTTAAATTTAAGTCGCGGATTGGTTCCACTTAAAATTGTATCAAATGTTTCAAGATTTAAGCCGGCGCTTAATTTAAACCGCTTTTTGGCGGATTTAAGCCGCGGCTCAAATTCTTTAAATTCGGACTCTAATCCTTTTAATTATCATCCTCATCCTCATCTACTATATTCTACTCATCCTTATCCTTTTCATTCTCATCTTCATCCATCATATTCTACTCATCCTAATCCTTTACATTCTCATCCTCATCCATCTTATTCTACTCATCCTAATCCTTTTCATTCTTATCCTCATCCACAATATTCTACTCATCCTGAGCCTTTTTATTCTCAGTCACAATATCATCCATCATATTATACTCATCCTAATCCTTTACATTCTCATCCTCATCCATCTTATTCTACTCATCCTAATCCTTTTCATTCTTATCCTCATCCATCATATTCTACTCATCCTAATCCTTTTCATTCTCATCCTCATCCATCATATTCTACTCATCCTAATCCTTTTCATTCTCATCCTCATCCATCATATTCTACTCGTCCTAATCCTTTTCATTCACATCCTCATCCATCATATTCTACTCATCCTAATCCTTTTCATTCTCATCCTCATCCATCATGTTCTACTCGTCCTAATCCTTTTCATTCTAAGCCTCATCCATCATATTCTTTTTATCCTAATATAATCCCTTAAATTCTCAGCCCCATCCTCATCCATCATATTGAAAACTTTATCTTTATCTATTTCATTGCATTTTTTTATTATTATCAACCTTATTCAGCAAATCATTGCCCTTTTATCTTAAAGCTTATAAGCTAAGTTATTTTTTTCATCGTTATTCAGCTCTTCATTGCTATTTTGGTCAGAATTTTCATTATTTACTTTCTCGTTGATATTTTCTTTTTACTCTGACAATCTTTATCATTATACAGATCAGCAAACAGCTCAATAGTGTTACTTTGCTTATAAATAATATTTATACCTCCTAGTTGCACACTGGTACAGTATAATTATCTTCAAACAATTCATCATTGTACAGATCAGAATACAGCTCAATAGTGTTTCTTTGCTTATAAATAATATTTATACCTCCTAGTTGCACACTGGTACAGTATAATTATCTTCAAACAATTCATCATTGCACAGATCAAAATACAGCTCAATAGTGTTTCTTTGCTTATAAAAAATATTTGAGATAAATAAAATTTTGAGAGAATTTTTATTCCGCATTTTTACTCACAATTTGATGATCTGGGGTGTAAAAAGTTTCTATAATTGTTCCGAGGCAAATATGTAATATTTTATACCAGCAAAGCATGTTTCCCTTTTTATTTCACGGATTTTAATAAAAAATCGTGCATTTCTATAAAACTTGAATTAAATAAATATCCAACTGTCTTGTGCTATCATTTGGGAGATTATGTTTTTTGTTGTGATTTTTACTTACTTGTTTGCTTTCGATTTAAATTCAAGATTTTTAATCCCTCACTATGTTTGTAATAAAAAATCTAAAATTTAAACCTTAAATGAACAAAAAAAATAAAAATCGTGGCCAAAAAACATATTGTCCTGCATGATAATACAACACAGTTGCATAAATAGATAATCAATAAATAGTAATCAATCTTGAACAGGTTTATTGGTTTCAGAACTATGTTTTCCTATTTTAACTTGAGAAGACCTTCAGATTTTGGCAAGACTGTTGGAAGCGAGGCGGAGAGTGGGAAAATAACCCCGGTCTTATTCAACCAGGGACATCAGATCAACAATGGGTTCAAGGGTGGCACAGAGCACCAGAGTTTTTTGCCTAGTATTGGAGAATATCCTGGAGAACAAACCCCGAACCTATTCTCTAGTTCGAACCAAGATATAGCGAGAGGATCACCAGGAATCCAGTCTTTGGGTTTAGGTTCGACCTTAAACCTTGGCTCCGACTTAACCGGAGAACCCGGATACAGTTTAGGTAACAGTGAAACCCATGGATACAATAATGCTTCTGAGGGAAGGACGAACGGATACAAGGTTTTCTCTCCGACAAGGTTTACTCCGATCCTTGGATTAGATTCAGGTTGGTTTTTAATACTTTTCAAAGGGAAGTTGTACTTTCAAGTAACTCTATTTAACAGAGAGAATATGCCCGATTCATTTATCTTTTCTAGCTCTAAAAGAACTCAGAGTTTAGAAAAAAGAAAATAATGGATATCTCACTCACGGAGATACCACTCTTTAAATGTAGCTGGTCCCTTACATTACACCTGCATTCTATACTCCCTTTAGGGGGAGTATTTAGAATGCTATAAACAAAATTTTCTATATTTTAAACTGTTCTACGGTTTAGGTTTAAATGAAAGATATAAAATATATTCTGACCTGAAACTAAATCATGTCATCTTTACCTTCTTTATCAACCAACATAATATCTATTATTTCAGAGGTGAAAACTTTAGAATGGATAAACTTTGATCCTGACTTCTTGATCCGAATATCCACTGTGGAAACTTTTCATTTTAGTCCTTAATCCACTCTTTTTCTCTCTCCTTGGATATCCGTTAATTGTTTTCTCCAATGAGAATATTTCTGTTCTCTCATTGGTTGCCCGCTTTTCTCTGATTGGCTGCTACAGTTTCTCAGATGATTAAATATTAATTTGAATTTTATCGTTTTTCATACACTTTTAAAATAATCTTGCAAGATTATGTTAATCTGGAGATTAAGAAAAAGAGTGGATTAAGCCTTAATCCCGATATCCACCATTCAAAAGTTCCCAGCTCTGATCAAATAAAACTTATTTTTATTAATACATTATCAATAAATTATTCATTAAGCGTTCCTACAACTATTGTAAAATCTTGATCGTCAACTGAACTAACATAATATTTATTTGATTGAAAATCAATTCAATTGAATGAATACTGTTACAAAGATATCAAGTTTTTTTATTGAAAGGCGTAAAAGACGATGAAAAAAAAATATTATAGTTGAGAAATGATAAGATAAAGGCTTTTTACAAATTGCAATTCCTGTCAAAAAATTCGAGGATTTCTTTTTGTTCTGTAGCGGAGGAAAATTTAATTAGTATCAGTAATATGATAAACTTATGTTCTAATCTCAACATGAAGACGACAGAAACTTGAAAATTTGTCAAATAAGAATTGTGTTGACACACCAATATAAATAAAACATAAAACGTTATTATTGTTAGCCTTTCCTCGATATCTATTAATTATATTATCCATCTTCTTCTAATATTGGAACATTTGATTGATAAAGTTTGGTTTTTAGGCAAAGCGGGGTTCCCAAGCTAGTTAATATATATATATATATATACTTCGCCGGAGAAAATTTTATAGGACAAATGGAAAGTTTTTCCCCACGAACTCGTTGATAAAGTGAACTAAAAAAATGTCAGTTTTTAGATTGGAATTTTATCAATCCCTCTCTAAATCTAAATTTTATGGTAATCGTTCAAAACTTTGCTGATCTTCATTTGAAGAGAAACTGATAATATACATCTTTGATGAAAAATTTTATGAATTTTGACAAAAATCTCTAAATAAGGATAAATCTACAGTTTTTATACAAGGATAATCAGAAAACAATGGATTAGGAAGACGACATTATAGCAATACTGAAATGTATTTGATGTTGTTACAAAGCAAATATTTAAGTCACAAATAAATTAAGAAAAATGAGACTGTTTATATTTCAATTGCTGTGTCTTTTGCTCATGGGATTTTTTATATTCATAACTTGATTCTGAATGTTGTCTTTCTCTTTATCACTGTACTTTTTTGGATTTTAGCAAAATAAAATATTTTTAATAATTTATTTTTCTGAATAATGTTTTTGGAGTATAACTTCCTAGCATACAAATAAGGAATATCTGAATAACATTATTATAGAAAACTTAGTTGTAAAAATTATCCCTAAATTATCTTGGAAAGAATTGAGATACATGATGACATTTAGATTGTTTTTTTAAAGTTTAAAGACTTCCTAATAAACTCTGCAATTAACATTTTCCTGAGAAAAACAGAAGAATGTACAGTAAATAAAACAGCAATTAGTCTAAAAATGTTTAAACTTTACCTGTTCTAGTTTTATACTCTAGTTTCTTCACTTCAGGCATATTGCACAAATATATATTTTATTCATAGACACAGTGTTTCCTCCCATAACGACTCATCAGTATGGCTTATATACTAGCTTGGGAATCAAGCTTTGTGTGGAAACTAAAATTCCCTTAGAATCTTTAATTTCACCAAGTCAAGAACATATCCGTGCTTGTATCGAGTTCCCTAATATTCACTCCTGAAATATGATCAAACGAGCAAACATTAAAAAACAGACAGGTCAACAGAGATCACTACTAGTGTTATGTTATAGAGGTATATATGTAAAAATGTTTGAGTTCATAAACATTCAGGTCTATCTAAAAAACGCTACAATCATAAAACGCTACTCTCTCATATATCTTCTACATGTGCATGTGTCCATAGTAGAATATATTCACGAATATCAAGTTTGTTGTCGAATAAACCAACTACTTAAATAAGTCAAATATAAAAAATATCTGAACATGCACATTTATACATAAAAAACTTTTAAACTGGCAATATGCTCGTAAATATATATGTATCTAATTTACTATAAAATCTATAATTTACACAAAAAAGAATAGCCTAACTCCTGACGTGTAATATTCACTCGTTTTTTGAATGACTAACGCATAACATAATACTTGAGACATTTTTAAAAAAGAACGATTTTTATGATTTTAAATAGTGAAGGGTATATAATATTAAAATTGATTAAATGTCGTCTTCCAATTCCACAGTTTTTGAGTCCCATTGTATAAAATATTCTAGTTTGAGAAATGTATTAGGAATGATATGATGTAAGGGTAAACATGTATTCCGATGTAGTTTTAAGGCGTAAAAGTATTTTGCGCACTTTCTTTCTTACCCACCATCAACTGTAAAGTGCCTGTAATGATGTGACAATGTTTCAAATACGAGTCATGTTTTGCTTTCTATTATTTCTTCAAATAAAAAATCGTTTCTTTATTTTTGGAGACCATAGAGTGCAAATTTAAACCTTTTAAACCTATCGTTTAGATGTTAAATGTTTGATATTTTACGTTACGTAATGTATTTTTTATAATTCAACTGTCATGTAGAAATTTATTCATCTATTTTTTATAAATCTTAAACTTTTGCTGAAGAGGATTCAGCTAAATAAGATTATGTTATGATTCAGAGCATAGAATGAATCCAGGTTTAATATTAAGATAGGAAAAAGACGGAAATTAATAAAGAAAACCTTCCGAAAGTCTTCTTTATAAATTCTAATATAAAATTCTGATATAAAATTCTAAATTCATATACCAGCTGAACTGGTTTAATATTGACCTACTAACCTGAAAAAAACGGATTAGGAAGACGACATTACATGTTGTTACAAAGAAAATAGTTATTTTAGGTACTTATTAAACCACCCATTTAGTGAAATGAGTCTGTACAGTGTACAATTGCTGTGTCTCATGCTCATTACACTTAATTAAGTTATTTCTTAATTCTAAAAGTCGTCTTTCTATTTCATAGTTTTCTGGTTATTAACGTATATATAGTTTGAATGCAATTCTACACGTTTTCTGATATCCTACATTTAAATTCTGTATGATTGAAAAGTTTAAATATTATCCAGATTCTGGATTCTTTTCTTTCCATTCTAATTTTGTCTTTTATTCAAATCAATGGATGTATTAATTTCCCATTAAGCTTTATTCTTATCAGAAGTTTTGTGCTTCCCATCAAATCAATGGATGTATTAATTTCCCATTACGCCTTATTCTTATCAGAAGTTTTTTGCTTCCCACCAAATCAATCGATGTATTAATTTCCCATTACGCCTTATTCTTATCAGAAGCTTTTTGCTTCCCATCAAATCAATGGGTGTATTAATTTCTCATCAGACCTATTTTTATCAAATCAATGGGTGTATTAATTTCACATTTGCCTTATTCTTATCAAGAGGTTTTATGCTTCCCATCAAATCAATAGGTGTATTAATTTCCCATTAAGCATTCTTATCAAGTGGTTTTATGCTTCCCATCAAATCAATGGGGGCATTAATTTACCATAAAGCCTTATTTTATCAAGAGTTTAATGCTTCCCATCAAATCAATGGGTGAATTAATTTCCTATCAAACCTTATTTTTATCAAATCAATGGGTGTATTAATTTCCCATTAAGCATTCTTATCAAGAGGTTTTATGCTTCCCATCAAATCAATGGGTGTATTAATTTCCCATTAGGTCTTATTCTCAGACATAAATAGTTTAGTAGGTTTCCATCAGTTCTCCGATATAAATAGTTTAGTAGGTTTCCATCAGTTCTCCGATATAAATAGTTTAGTATGTTTCCAGCAGTTCTCCGATATAAATAGTTTAGTAGGGTTTAATCAGATCTCAGATATAAATAGTTCAGTTCTCAGGTGTTAATTAGTTCTAAAATATAAATATTTTAGTAGATTTCCATCAGTTATCAGATATAAATAGCTTTGTAGGTTTCCATCAGTTCTCAGATATAAATAGCTTAGTTGGTTTCCATTGGTTCTCAGATATAAATAGCATTGTAAATTTCCATCAGTTCTCAGATATAAATAGCTTTGTAGGTTTCCATTAGTTCTCAGATATAAATAGCTTTGTAAGTTTCCATCAGTTCTCAGATAAAAATAGTTTAGTAGGTTTCCATCAGTTCTCAGATATAAATAGCTTTGTAAGTTTCCATCAGTTCTCAGATGTAAATAGCTTAGTTGGTTTCCATTAGTTCTCAGACATAAATAGCTTAGTTAGTTTCCATTAGTTCTCAGATATAAATGGTTTAGTTGGTTTCCATTAGTTCTGAGATATAAAATAGCTTAGCTAGTTTCCATTGGTTCTCAGATATAAATAGCTTTGTAGGTTTCTGTCCGTTCTCAAATATAAATAGCTTAGTTGGTTTCCATCAGTTCTCAGATGTAAATAGCTTTGTAGGTTTCCATTAGTTCTCAGATATAAATAGCTTAGTTGGTTTCCAGTAGTTCTCAGATATAAATGGTTTAATAGGTTCTTTATTCTTGCATGCATCCCAAAAATATCTCAACGGATTATTTTCTTTTCTTACCATCAAGATTTTCTGCAAGAAATGAATCACTCAAAACATAAAAAAGAGAAACTCAATACCATGAATTTCTAAATTATTTTTTCTTTTCAATGAATATTTTATGTTTTTATATTTTCTGAGACTTAGTCGCCATTATTTTTTTAGTTTTCTCCGCATTATTCTTAAAATTGCAAAATGTGAGAAAATTTTGTTAAATAATTTATTCAAATTTTATGAAAATTGTATTTTATTCTTTAAACCAGAAAAGTAAAGAGAAGTAAAATTTTAAAAAGAAAATGAAGAGGAATTATGAATTTTCAAAAGAGTTTGCGTTTAAATAGGATAGTGTTTAATATGACATTGAGGAATCAAGTCTTTGCCACAAACTTTGATTCTAATCCCTATATCTTTGCAACCTAATATCGTAGACCATAGATATTTAAAACTAAAATTCTGTTAGACCAAATGATCTAAGCTTGATATTTCAAAGATTTACACTATCAGATTTTTAGAGATAAAGGGATTAGAAAATTTAAGTCTGTTACAAAGGGAAGGAGGGGGGGGGACAAAAAGTTAAACAGGGGCGAGGATGCAAGAGGTGGAGTCAAGGTTGAGCCCATTTAAAGAAAATGTCGTTAATTTAACGAAGGATAGATATCCATAAAAAAAAATTAAATTTGATTTGTTTTATGCAATATAGCGGCAGATGTTCTTTGATTCTCTATACGTCAATTATTGTTGATATTTTAGCTGGTTTATTTAAATTTATTTGCCTTTTGTTAAATATAGATTATAAACTAAGTTTGAGCTGTCAAATATCGAGAAAACTTTCAAAGAATCCAGAAATTGAGCAAATGGTTGAGAGGGATGGGGGGGGGGTTAATACCACTGGAGGAGAGAGGGGTGCACTTCTAGTCCCCGCCCCCTAAGTGGTGTTGCCAGATTTATATTAATTTATCCTCAGGATTTAGATTAATGAGTAAATTAAAGGAGATGGCTAATGTTGAACTGAAAATTGCAAATTTGCTTATTACAATTTTGCAAATTTTCAGTGATTCTGTGATTCAATCTTAATAAAATTTTAGACTTAGAGAGAAATAATATGAATGCACATTTTTGCTTTTCTGAACTTTTGATTTTTAGAGAAAAAAAAGATTCGCGGATTTTCTTTAGGGCCATTGGAGTACCAAAAAAAATACAAATTTTCAAAAAATATTGAAAAAACACTATACAGGAGAGTTGCACAAAAAAAGGTACAATTTTGCACAAGGCGCCGCAAATCACAGTTTTTTTGACTCACCCTGTATTTATTTGCAAAAGAGCATGACAATTCTTTGCATGAAAAGCAAGGATGAAATTATTTCAAATTATAAATTTCTAAGATTTTAGATAACTTTCTCAAGGATCCCAAGTAATGCATATATGTAAAGTTGTAAACTTTACATTTTTCTCTGCTGAAAGTTCAGGGTAAAATTTTCTTGTTTTCGTAATTTCTAAGTAAAACTTTGTCTGAACCTTGAATATTTTACAGACTGAAAAATTAGTTGATGAAACTAAAATATGTTTATATGTATATTCTTGCGTGCTTCAAAGTTCAGACTGCATAATGAAGGTGAAAAATGAGGCCAGGGATTCCCAAGAGAACGTCATGAAAGGGTTGGGTTGTTTTGACCTGCAAACGAAGATCTTGGGTTCAGTACATGTTTAATCTGTAACCTTGAATATAAAATATCAAACAGGGCTAAGAAGCTTTAAAAAAACATGAGGGCAAAAAAATAATTGCAAAAACATCATGATGTAAAAAATAATTTTATTGAAAATAAATCTTTTTGAGCCTGGATATAAATGTATGGATGTGTATATAAAAACGAGAAATGAAAATATTAAACCTGACAGAACGATTTATATTGAGATGAATGCATCTGCGCAGATAAACCGCGTGTCTGTGCTTTTTCTTCGTCGTCTTTGTAGGAATTAGGTTGAACTTTCAAATTAATATTCTCAGTTCTTTGCAAACTACAGAGGTAGAAGTAATCATCTAAAACTCGAGAAAACAAAGAGAATCATTTCTCTCTCTAGTCAACAAAGACTAATTATTTCCCTATAGGAAACATTAAGACAGTGTGTTGAAAGGCCTCACTAAGAAAACACAAACAAAAATCACTTCCTTACTCTGCGTTTAATATCCATTCGGATAGGATGGGTGTTTTCTCCTATCTAAGTTTAAAGAAACCAGCAGCTCTGCTCTGGAAAGCTTTTAGTCCATCCCGAGATATTATCGAGGATGAAACCACTGAACCTGAGAAGTACGAGGTTGAGAAAGAGGAGGAGACGGATAAAGACCAAAATGGGAGGAAAATTAGTGAAGGATCGACTACTTCGTCAGGTGTGAGTGACGTGAGTGGTTCGTACTTATCAGATTCTCTTCTCAGCTCATCTGCTGAGATGAGTAGTTCTCTTGGTCCCTGTTTAGTCCCTAGGTTGGAAATGATTCCGGTTGAATCTGGAGAAACAGGTTTGAATAGATCTGAGAGCAGTGTGGTTTTATTAGAATCCCCTTCTAATAGAAACTATTTGAGAGAGGATTCACAACTTAGATCAAAGATAAATGAATCAGGTAGAACCATATTGCAGGAATCAGAACTATAAACTACTTAAAAATAAAATTAATCTTAAACTACAGGCATTATTGCGGAGTATGCTTAAAGAAGTGTTTTTAAAAATACAAAAAAAAATGAAAATATAAATACATTAATAAAAAATTGGAATTTATTATCATGATTTGCATTATTGAAAATATATTGAAAAGAAATGTAACACTAGGCCCCGCCATTGATTACAAACAATTTCAACATCTATGCTTATTATTTATAATGAAACCATCAGAAATGATGGCGGAAACTATTTTCCTATTACTTCATTAATTATTTCTAAAACCTTTCAATCTCCGACTTCCTCTCATCTTCATTAATTTTCTTGTCAAATTTTAATTTGATGCAGAAATGGGTTTTTATCATATTTCTGCGTTCTATTCAAACTTAGATATAATATTCTCCCGTTTCCCATCAATATTATATTTTTTCATGTATTAAGATGAAATGTAAATTTTGTACCCAATATCCCGTATCCAAAGTAAATAGATGTATACTCTCATTTCTGTATACTATACTAGCCAAGGTAATAAGGCATTACATTATAATTCTTTGATACTAGCTATCAGTTGAATCATTATGTATGTAAACTGTACAGTGTACACTGTACACTGTACAATGTATATTGTATATACATGATTACAAATAAAGACTGAGGAAGACTTTATAATGTTTAAATCTATCCATTTATCTATTCTTTCCTGTATCCTATCCTGTATCCTATTCTGTATTCTTTCCTGTATTTATCATGTATCCTATTCTGTGTCCTATCATATATCTTATCCTGTATCTTATTCTGTATCCTATCATGTATCCTAACCTGTATCCTGTCCTGTATCCTATCATGTATCCTATGTTGTATTATATCCAGTTTCCTATTCTACATTCTATACTGTATCCTATCCTGTTTCCTTTCTGTATCCTATCTTGTTTCGTATCCTGTATCACATTCTGTGTTTTATCCACATATTTTCCTGTATCGAATCCTGTGCCAAAATGTATCTTAACGAGTTATAGCAAACATGTACTGCTATTTCCGGTTATTGTATCCTAACTTCCGGAATTTTGAAGTTTTAGTGTGTATTTCTTAAATGCTAAAAAAACATGCCCCGGATACATTCACAAGAAGAAATTCAAACATTCTTTTATTCTCTATTTTATTTTCAAGTATTATAGGATTGTACTGACAACCAACTCTTTTTAATTTTCCAATGCACATTAGAAAATTAGAGCTTGTTGCGAGTGTTCGGTTCCTTTGTACAAGTATTAGTTTATGTACAATGTTCCTAGTTGTACAATGTACATGAATAAGTTGAATGAGTGTGTGTATCAGCTGATAAGGTTGGAGGCAGGTACTAGCTACTGCGGACCGGTCAGCGTAGGGACAAAAGGAAAGCAGTTGAGATCAATTTTCTGGCCAAAAATGAGGAGGCAGGAGGTGTAATAATTCTAATGAATATCTTCTGTAGTTTTCCTCTGACCTTCCTTACGTTTAATGTTTGTAAGGATTGGTGATAAAAGTGATATTTTGTTAATCAGAACCTTGTGTATCTCTAGGTGGGATTGTACCTGGAGCTCCCTGGACAGAAGATTCATCTCTTCAGTTCTCAAGCTACCCGGATACACTCCAGGACAACTACAATTACAACCAGGAAGGGGAGAAAAACACAAACATGGCCAGCAGGCCTCCATCCCGGCCTCCTCCTCCCCTCTCTCGTCCTCCTCCACCCATGAATCGAACCCTCTCTCCAATAACTTTTCCAGGCCCTCCTCCCTCTATCCCCCCTCCCCCAGTCCCTGCCAGTCCTGCAAATGGAAGGAAAATGTCTCTCCCAGTCCAACCCTCCTCTAGTTTTTTTAAGCGTCCTCCTGAAAAAATGGAGGATAATAAAATCATCAAATTCGGAGAAACCAAACTTCGAAGTCCTTCCCCGGTTCGAGGCGTATCTCTTACTAGACCAGGAGATAGGAAGATTAGTGCTCCACCTGGAGTAAACTATTCCCCACTTCCTTTCAATATGAATGGTGGGAGTGACATGCAAAGTTTTATGAACCTACTAGAGAGAGAAGAAACAGATTTTGTAGATCAAGTTAAGAAGTCCAAAGCCTTTATTCAAAGTGTTATCAGGCATCAACAACTTTCTTATTTAAACTCTTTATTTTAAAATATAAAATTGATATAAATGTAAATATCATTGAATTTTTAAGTATGAGAAATGTTATAATAATTTGTTGCGTGGTCCTAGGGACAAAGAGGAACTGGGATCCTTGGTTGTAAACCAGAGTAACAAGATCAGTAAGCTGGAGGGAGAGAGGATGGAGTACCAGAAGAAGATTATTGAGGTTAACAACTCTTTAAAGAGAGTTTAAGGGTAATTTCAAGTGATCCTCCATGCAAAGATCGCATTGCCCGATTCACAACGGTACCCTTAAAAAGCATTGCCTGTTCAAGTATGAATTAGATATCCATGTTTAAGATTTAAAAACTGATTATTTTATTTTTTGGTTTCTCTACAAAAGTAACTGGGGCATAATTCGACTGTAGAAAAACACATAAAAACTATCAGAATTAGATACTTTCAACCCTAAAAGAACGGCATTATCTTCCACATTATTGATCAGATAAAGGTTTCAATGATAATGATACCATTTAGAATCGGACATGGCCATCTTTGTTCATCGGCTCACTTGAATTTACGCAAACAGTCCCTTTAAAGAAAATCAAATTCCGCTTTTGAAAGGTTTAGAAAGGGTTTTATAGGCTGAGAGAGAGAAGAGAGATTTCCTTGAGAAGCTTGAACAGGAGAGACAAGGAGGAATACAAACCCTGAAGAAGGTTGAGAAACAGAGAAGAGATATAGAGAAACTTCAACAGGAATCTACGGCTATAGCCAGGTCAATATTATCATCATTAATCTTATATAGTCATGGATGATTCTTATTATTACGCTGTATGTCCTAAATATGAATTTAGAATTAACTATTCTTACACTTTGCTTTGTTGGTCACAGCTTCATGGTTGATTGTCATATATTTATACTGGAGTAATCTTGATCATTCTAATATCAATTCTGAGATGGAATTTAAAGAATTTGAGCCGCGGTTTAAATCCGCCAAAATCCGCAAAAACCCGGTTTAAATTAAGCGCCGGTTTAAATCTTGAAACATTTGATACAATTTTAAGTGGAACCAACCATATTTAAGCCGCGGCTTCAATTTAAACCGCCGCTCAAATTCTTTAAATTCGGCCACTGGTGATTTTTTTGCAAAAACTTTATTATCTTATTTTCAAACTAATTTCATCACAAAGCTTTGTTTTGTCAGAAGAACGTTTATGAATCTCCCTTGACCCTCCAATACCTGATTTACAACAGTATCCTTAAATACTTTGTCTGAACAAGTATAAATTAGATATCCATGTTTTTGTTTCTTTCAACTGCTTGTTTTTATTTACAGTTTCTTTGCCAAAGTGACTTGCGAATTTCTTGCTTTAAACAATGGAGAATTATCAGAATTAAACACTTTTCGAGTCAGATTAAGGTTTCAAGGGTACCATTGTATATCGGAATTGCCAAGGGTCACTTCAATCTTGTAATTTTCTAGGGAAAGGAATAATGCTGTGGCCAGGTTGGGAGAAGGGATGAAAGAACTTGAAAGATTGGATGCAGAGAGGAGAGAGATGATTTCAAAAATAGATTTACTATCTAGGGATCAGACAAACAGGTTCAGATTAATTCTATTATATTATTTAAAATATATCCGATATTTTTATTCTTTATTAATATTCATTTTTAAACCCCTCAACTATAAGTTTTAGTAAAAGCTGTTGTTGTTGGATAAGTGTTGTTGTTGGATAAGTGTTTGATGCCTAAATTTTAGTTATCTCTTCGACCAAGGGATATTCAAAAGGAATTAATTAAATCCTTCGGTGACAAAAGATAACAATAAGAATACACATTATTAATTATTTAATAATCATTTTTATGAATTATTGATTCATTTTTTAAATAATATTTTCTTAAGAATTTTATTTGCACGTGAACATCAAAGAAATCTTTCTAAATTACAGAAAAAAAACTTCTTATTTTATCTATTTGATGATAATTTCCAGGACGAGTAGTATAGATCTATCTTCTTATTTTATCTATTTGATGATAATTTCCAGGACGAGTAGTATAGATCTATCTTCTTATTTAATCTATTTGATGATATTTCCAGGACGAGTAGTGTAGATCTATCTTCTTATTTGATCTATTTGATGATATTTCCAGGACGAGTAGTATAGATCTATCTAAGAATGTTGGAGATCTAAACCTCAAACTAAAGATGGAGATCGGAGCTCTCAAGGCAGAGAACGAGGGATTGGTAAAAAGATCTGAAGAAGCTCGAGTTCAAGTTCTCAACCTAGAGGATATGATACAGGTAGCATTCTAACCTTGTATCCTAGTACACTTTACTGTCCAGATATCCTAGACTATTCTTATATCCATGCATTATATTATCCTAATATCCCATTCCTAGCACGCTGCATAATGCATAATGTATCCAGTGTACCATTAAATTCCCAATTTCTCCTACTGGGTGTCCCACATCATATTAGATTGTCAATCGATCTAAATTACGATTTTCGGGACTAATCAGAAAATTTAAGAAGAATGAATCATTTTGAAAAATTAAATAAGGCTAATATAAGAATTTTCTTATGGAACATACTAGTTCTTTGAGTGTTATGGTTTTATTTTGGCGTTAAAATTTGGAGATAATCTAATATGATAGAATTATACTCAATGATAATAATTTAAAAAAGAATGATGGTATCACAGTCTTTTTTTGGCCTAGTATCCTAGAATTCTACTCCAAGATAATAATAGAATTAAGTATTATGGTATCACAGTCTATTTTTGGCCTAGTATCCTAGAATTGTACTCAAAGATAATAATATGATAAAGTATAATGGTATCACAGTCTATTTTCGGTCTAGTATCCTAGAATTCTACTCAAAGATAATAATAAAATAGTATAATAGTAGCACAGTATCTTTATGGCCTAGTATCCTACTAGCCAAAGATAATGATAAAATAAATAGTGATTGTATCTTTGTATCCTGCATGTATCTCAGTATCCTGGATAGTATCCTACATGTGTCCCAGTATCCTACATGTATCCCAGTATCATCAAATCCTCTGTTCTATAGTATCCTGAATAGTATCCTACATGTATCTCAGTATCCTACATGTATCCCAGTATCCTACATGTATCTTAGTATCCTACATGTATCTCAGTATCCTGGATAGTATTCTACATGTGTCCCAGTATCCTACATGTATCTCAGTATCCTACATGTATCTCAGTATCCTACATGTATCTCAGTATCCTACATGTATCCCAGTATCCTACATGTATCTTAGTATCCTACATGTATCTCAGTATCCTGGATAGTATCCTACATGTATCTCAGTATCCTGGATAGTATCCTACATGTGTCCCAGTATCCTGCATGTATCTAAGTATCCTACATGTATCCCAGTATCATCAAATCCTCTGTTCTATAGTAAACTTCAGAATTCTTTCATCTATTCTTATGTTTTCTACCTTTTCCTGCCTCTGGTGAAAGGCAAAGAGATTGGATTTTCTTTAAAGAATGTTTTCTTTTCAGGAAATACAGTGTTAATTTTGTCAAGTTAAGGTTTAGTTTTTATATCTTGTATATTTAGAATACAGGAGAGGAATTAGCGGAGAAAGAAGCAGAACTCCAAGAGTCTAGGAGTAGGATGAATAGTTTAAACTCCGAGATCAGCAGACTGACAAACCAGATCCAAAACCTGCAGGTTCGACCATGATTTAATTTAGCAAGAGTATAATTCTTCAATTTAATGCAAGTTACGTTCCAGTTCTCTTCAGTCCTTTCTAGCTTTCTTTTTAGTGTTTCTTCTTTCCTATCTACTTTCTATTTTATTTAATGTTGTTCTAGTTCTTCTTTCTTCTTATATCTACCATAAGAAATCGACTTTTAGACTCAAGTTATGACTTTAAATAGTCCAATGAACATGAGGCACAACAATTGTGCAGTAAAAACAGACCCATTTCACATAATAAGTGATTTAACAACTTCATAGTAGAGCTATTTCCTGTGTAACTACATAAAATGCCCTTTAATATTGCTTTAATGTCGTTTTCCTATTCCAGAGTTTTGTAGTTATCACTGTAGTAATTCTTTCTTTTTTCTAGTTTTCCGTCCTTTTCAGAAATACTTTCTTTCAAGCTTATTCTACGTTTTGCATATTCTCGACATTTTCTAACCTTCTGCAGGATCTCCACCGCCTCTCCTCGTAGATTTGATCTATCCCTTCCTTCCGGCCCTTTTTTAACCTTTAAATTGCCCGTTTGATATTTCGGTAGAGCTTTCAATATTTTGAGAAAACATGTTGCAATCTATCAAATCAGTCAATTTTTCAAACTTCAATATTTTGACCGACAGGAATTCGTCTTAAAATCGTTTAAACTACATTTTTAAAATTCAAATATGTAGACGTACATACAAATATCATTGTTTAAGGATATGACACGACAACAGTCTGGTTCGGATATTGATCTAAAATCCGAAAACTCAAGATTAAGGATTGATCAGGCCAACGCTGCGGAGAAGATAGCAAAAATGCAGAAGGAGCTGAGCAGGGTTGAGAGCGAGAAAAAGGACGGGATTAATAAGATCCAATCTATGCATGCGGAGATAAAGGAACTTCGTAGAAACCTCGAGGAATTCGAGGCGAACAAAGCTGTTGAAATAAAGAAACTAGAAGCGTCTCTCACAAAAAGTTTAACGGCCAATAAACAGGTCACTGAGAATCTCGAGAAAGAGAAACACCTGATTGAAGAGTTAGAAAAGGCGAAATCCAGCCTGGAGGAGGAGATTGAAAAAATGAAGATAGATAACAGAAAACGAGAATCAGATATCCAAACCCACCTTCAAACTATAGAACTAAAGAAACGGGTCGAAGAGGAGATACTTGGACGGATGAAAGAGATGGAAGTTAAACTGGAGAAGCACGAAGAAGAAAGAAGATCTGCAGCTAAGACGGAGAAGATGAGAAAGACCTCTGTTGCCACCAGAGAGAAGGAGGAGAAGAAAGAGTGGGAGGAGAAGATGGATAAGTTGAAACTACAGTTTGATAAAGCTGCAGTAGAGAGCAAGAAAACGATGACAAGGTTGGAGCAGGAGAACAGCAAGGCTAAGTTCTATATTGAGGAAATCAAAACTGATCTTGAGAAGAAGGAAGTAGAGTGCAGAACTCTCAACACTAAACTCTCCTCTATGGAGAAGGAGTTTAATAGATACAAGGTCTGGGCTAAGAATGAGACTGATACCTACGAGAAATCAATAGAAGAAATGGAGGCAAAAATCAGCGAGGTAAATAGGTTCTAAAATATTTATTAATCCTTGAATTTCTGCTAGAAAACTGTAGAATTTGATGATGGAAAGATAACAAGAATTTTTTACAGCAACGTGTCACAGATTAATCGAAGAAATGTTATAAAATATTTGACCTGGTTCCAACTCTGAGTAAAACTATCTTAAGAATTCAGAATGGGGAAAAAAAAACATTTAAGTCGTTTTATATTTCAAAACATTTCATCATCTCTTAGCTTCCCCCCCCCCTTCCTTCCACCCCATCTAAACACACCAATAAGAAAACGCTCAAGACTCAATTTTAGATAATTTACGTACTTTTGTTTAGGGTCGAAGAAATGCTGAATCCTGGCGAAGAAAGCATGACAGCGTTCAATCAGACCTAGAGAGTGTAATCAAGGATAAATATTCTTTACAGGAAACTATTGAAAACCTTACAGACGATATTAGCTCAGTAAAGGAAGAGTTCCAAGAGGAACGATCTAAAGTTGAACAGGAGAAGTCAAAGCTGGAACAGAAACTCAGAGATGCAAACTTTAAAATAAAAGACCTGGAGACGGAGAAATCTAACCTCGAGAGAAAGAACAGTGATGATGTCTCCGCACTACGGAAGACGATTGACAACCTGAAATCAGATTTGAAGAAATCCTCCAGTGAGAAACAGGAGCTGAGCAGGAAGGTAGAATCTATCTCCAGTGAGAAGGAGAAGGCTCTGTCTGCTGAAATGGAGAAGAAGGATAAGAAGATTGAAGAGAAGGATCAAGAACTGTTTGATCTAAGACAAGTGTCTGAAATCAAGGAGAGGAAACTAGAATGTGATATAAAGCAGGCAGTTGAGGAGAGAATACAAATAGTTACAGAACTAAAGATTGATATTGAAAATCTGAGAACAGGAATTGTTGGAAAACAGTCGGATATTTCTAAACTCGAGAAGGAGAAGAGAGAGATAACCCTTACTTGTGATAAATCTAAGAAACAAATTGAAGAATTGGAGAAGGAAAGGAATAAGTTGAAAGAGGTATTGAATAAACTAGAAACTGAGAAGAAATCTAATCATTTTGGAAAATATGAAAAGGAGAAAATGAAAATGGAGTTGGAAAATGTGAACAAAGAAAAACAAACAATAGCTTCCAGAATGGATGAGCTTAACAAAGAAAAGATATGTCTAAGTGAAAAAATAAAAGAACTTGAAAAGACGGATATCATCAAGAAGGAGCTGAGTGAAAAAAACGAGGAATTAAACCTTACCCTAGCTGAGCTAAAAACTAAGTATAAAGAGCTTGAGATAAATGTTAAAAAAGGAAAGGATCAGCTAAAAATGAACGAGAAAACTACCGGAGATAAAATATTATCATTATCAGAGGAGAAAGAAACCTTAAACAATCGGATATCCGTTCTGGAATCCGAAGTTCAAAAGTTAGAGAAAGATTTGAAAAGCTCCAGGTCTGAACAGAGTAGAACTAAAACGTGTCTGGAGGAGAAAGAGAAACAATTTCAATCCATGCAAAAAGATGATAAATCTAAGGTGCTCAGTGATAGAATAACACAACTAGAGAAACATAAATACGATCTTGACACAAGGATTTCTCAGTTAGAGACGGACAAGTCTAGTCTAGGAAAGAAGGTTTCCGAACTAGAGAAGGATAAATTAGGATTGGAGAATAAGATTAAAGAACAGGAGAAAACTGTTACTGAACTAACAAAGAAACTTGCTGAAGCCGAGAGCAGTGTGCAAAAACTGTCCAGTGCAAGTGGACAACCTGGAGATAAAAAATCCAAAGATGAACTTTCCAAGCTTCACAAGGAAAACATGGAGTTAAGAAAAGAAAAGGATGATCTGACAAAAACCTTGAAAATAATTGAAAAGGATTTGAAAAAGAATGCAAAAGAGAGTAAACCATCCAAGGTTCAAAGTGAGTTGAAAAAGATGGTTGAGCGATTAGAAAAGAACGGATCCTTAGGTGGAACTCATGAGTTAGAGAACGGGCTCCCTGGGAACGAGAAGGAGTTAGATGAACTCAAAACAAACTTTGAATCCCTGCAGAAAGATCTAGAATCTCGAACCTCTGAGATTGAAAAACTAACTTCTCAGTTGAGCAGATCTAAAACAGATTGTAACTCTGCTGTGGAGAAGCTTCGTATATCCGAGTCCGACCTGGGACAGATAAAAGAGAAGAATGCTCAACTATCAGATGAACTACTCAACAAGTCTAGAACAATCACAGCTATGGAGAATTGTAGACCAGGAACTAGCAGTAAACAGGTGGAAGATCTTCAGATCCAAGTAGATGAGCTAAAGAGAAAACTCGCCGATGCCCAATCTTCGAAACCCAAAAAAAGTGTCAAGTTTACCGATGAACCTGAGGTATGTAAGGATCCTGAATTATCTAATAGAGTTAAAGAGCTGGAGGAACAACTAGACGCGGCGTATAAGGAGAGAAACGAAATTCTTAACTCCTGTCGTAACGAGGTGGAATTCCATAGAACAATCGCCTCCGAACTGGAAGTTTCAATAATGGAAGATTTTGAATGGAAACTTCACGAGATAGAGAAGGATTACAACATGAAGCTGAAACAGTCCAAGGAGAAGGTTGATGATCAAATTAAGGAAGCTTGTATAGGTATTCTCAGGGAAAAAGATGAAGAAATCCACAAACTACAAGTACAGGTGAAAAATAATTTGAACACTTTCGGGTTAAAATGTTTCTTCTCTTTGAACATGGAACATGTGATCAATATTTACATTTTTACTTTTGTATATTATATTATTATTTTTTAATTTAAAAAATATGTGAAATTTTTTAAGTTACGAAAAGACATGGACGAAGAACTGAAGAAGGAGAAGGAGGAACTGAAAACTGCATTGGAGAATATCAGCAGTGGGAGCCAGGACGGAGCCATAGAGCTCCTCAAGAAGGACATGGAGAAACAGTTCTCAGTTAAGACTAAAAAGTGGGAGGAGAAGCGTAAAAAGTATCAAAAAGAAATAGAAGAGTTGAAAAAGAAATGTAAAGAAAAGGAGGATGAAAATAAAAAGATCAGAGACAGTTGCAGGACGGAAAACGACGGACTGCTTTTTGAAGAAAGAAAGAAAGCAGACAAAATGTCTCAGAAATTCCAGGAAGATCATGATAAACTCCGAGACGAACTGAACGGAGAAATTAGCAGGATTAGGGCGGAGTACGATGAAAAGATTGAAGATTACGAGCAAAGGTTGGAAAAAGCCTTGTCGGACAAGGTCGAGAAGATGTTAGTGCTCCGGGAGGAGGTGGAGGTTGAATATGCGGAGAAGATGGATGAATTAAGGACAATGTACAGGGATGAGATGAACAACCAGGTGGATGCAGCTGAACGAGAGAAAGCAAAAATGCAAGGATTGGAATCCTCTCTCCAGGAGTCTCTGAAAACCAAAAGGCAGGAATGCGAAGAATTCCGAAGTAAGTTTGAAGAGGCGAAGAATCAGGTTGAAGATTTGACCCGAAGGTTGAATAATCAGACCGAAGAGGTTCTACGACTCACTCAGGAACTAGAGAGTTATGAGTATGAGGATGCACAGAGTTAAATAGAACCTTTAAACCTCCAGTATGCTTTTCAACAGCATTTTCATTTTTCCACTTTCCCTTCAATCTGAGAATAGAGAGAACCTATTCAATGGAACCTTCTGATAAACAAAGGAATTGAGTTTTTGCCACAAACTCTGATTTTCTAATCCCAATGGCGTAGACCTCTGATATTTCAACATATAAATTCTGTTAGATCAAATAACACAAGATTGAAATGTCAAAGGTTTACACTATCAGGTTGCAGAGATATAGGGATTAGAAAATTTGAGTTTGTGACAGAGACTCAATTTCTTTTACATAAACTTGAGATTGTATTTCTCTTGTTCTAAGGTTGTGATCCTTTAAAATATTGTATATTTTATACGGCCATTTTTATTAGAAACAAACAGGCTCTTCTAACAGTGCAATTTTTATGTACGTGCTATTTTGAAAATTAAGGAATTGTACGAATGAATTATATCATTTTAAAAATATGCAGATTTAGATTATTAAACGCAAAACTATCAGTCCCTTAAACCTTCAATTTATTTACCAACATTTTTAACAACATTAAATTTTTTTTGCAGATTATTGAATTCTTCATATAATATACGTAGAAACGGTTGAACCCATTAACCCTATATTTTACGAGACCTTGCTATATATGGCATTCTATGGTTTAAATAAAATAAATCTTTAAAGGGACTGTAAACGTAATATAAAATGATCAACCACAAAAAGATGACAATGACCGAATCACAACGGTACCCTTGAAATCTTTATTTGATAAATATTGAGGTAGAAAACATTTTTTATTGAGGTAGAAAACATTTTGTTTTCTCGGGTTAAATGAGTGACAGGCAATGTATGATACAGTGAAACCCTTAATAACGAATACATCGAAAGAATTCATCAAATGTCGTTTTTTGAGAATCTATTTTTTAAAATTTTTAAATAACGACGACGAAAAAAGTATCAAAAATAAAGTAAATGTGTCTAGAGTCTTGATTCATTAATTTAACACTTTTCTGAGGTTTTCAGGTGAAAAAAATTCGCGTGCTGCGCGCTCTTTTTTACCCAAGTCTCCATAAAGTCTTCTTAAAGTGTCCTTAAAGTCTTCTTAAAGTCTTCTTAAAGTCTTCCTACAGTCTTCTTAAAGTCTTCTTAAAGTCTCCTTAAAGTCATCTTAAAGTCTTCTTAAAGTCTCCTTAAAGTCTCATTAAAGTCTCCTTAAAGTCTCCATAAAGTCTCCTTAAAGTCTCCTTAAAATCTCCTTAAAGTCTCCTTAAAATCGTCTTAAAGTCTTCTTAAAGTCTCCTTAAAATCGTCTCGTTATTCCAGTCTGGTGTCAAATATGGGTGAAAACTTCAGTTTTTCTAATTTTTATTTAAATCAAGTTTCCGTTAGTCTATATATGCTTCTATTAAAGGAAAATTTAATGTTGAAGTTTGAGTAAAACTTTTAAAAGTTTAAAATTTTGAAAGATTTTCATATTTTAAAGGAATAAATATATAAAATATTGTCAAAGTAAATAATAAACCAATTTATTACTGGCTAAGTTGGTTGCTAGGCCCGTTATTATGTCTTTAAATATACTGCATCATTTTATTTCGTACATTATTAAATTTAACAATTACAATAAAAGGAATAAAATACTTGCCTCAAACTCTTATAGTTTAATCCTGATATATTTGCAACATGATGTTCGGCCCAGAAATACCTAACCCGACATAATGTAACATTTGTAACAGTGACATTTCGTAGTAGTCACCGTTTTGTAGACGTAGTATTCGACATTTTGTTATTCGATGTTTTGTAGCATTCGACGTTTTATATCATCGCCGTTTTGTTATTCGACGTTTTAATAACTGACGTTTTCTACCCATTCATTTTTTCGTTTAAACCTTTAGCTTTGCTTGAATGAGACCTAAATTATCCTATCTGTTTATCGATGAAGGTATCCAGTTTTAACAAAAAAAATGTCGGGGAAAATCCTGTTTAGAAGTTGAAAATGAACATTTTTATATTCTTTTCCTTTTAAAAGCTCTCTAAGAAAAGTTAATATTTAATAAAAACTTGATGTAAGAGGATTTTCATCCTACTGAGCAGAAAACACTTTAATTATTAATTTTAATCTAATTTTGTCGGAGAACTAACCATAAATAACAAAAATTCATTGCGACTCGCGACATTTTAAATTATTGTGTTTAATTCTTTTAAGTTTTAAAAGTTTTTGTGTTATTTCTGTTTTACTAAATAACTGAAATCCGGAAACAAAGTTTGTAGGCCCGTTGCTAGAAATTTGTTAAAGGGAGTGTTCGCGAAAAATGAAAGGGGGTACATACTTCCATAACGTCAACACACATTCGGAAACTTGCAACATACAACTCGGATCGTAAAATAATCAATTTAATTCCAAACAAATCATTCAGATATTACAAACAATAGTCATCGATGTACAAGAATCTGTCCGAGATGAATCAATCTTACAAGAATCAAGAATTCTTTTATTGAAAATATCCACTCCTTGCCTAACCTTTCTTATCCCATTTGACATTATAATGGTGAAATTCTGACAATGAATTCGCAACATTTCCAAACCCCGCTCAGCAGTGATTTTTGTCCAACCTGTAAGATAAATATGAACAATCTAAATCAAATAGCTGCATCAGCCATCAGCAAGCATTCTACAATATACAACATCAGAGAAATTTGACACCTCTGCATGGATCAAAAACCGTATTTTCTATTATACCTAATTTGATCTCAAATTAAAGAATAGTATGAAAAAGAAATTAAAAAGGAATGGAGTCTTTGTCACAAACTCTGAATTTCCAATCCTTATATCTTTACAACCCAATTTCATAGACCTTAGATATGTCAAACTTTAAATTTTGCCAGTCAAATAATCTAATTTGAAATTTGAAAATTTTACACCAACAGGTTGCAAAGATATAAGGATTTATAGAACATTTGAGTTTGTGGCAAAAACTCAATTCCTTTTCTCAATTTTCTCAATTTCAATTTTTCCAACGTTTAAAGGGTTCAATTAATTTCTTGACACATCCAAATCGACGATTAAAAACGAAAAATATGTAACATCATACATAATTCACCTTTAAAACAGTTGAAAACTAACGAAATATATGTAACATCATTATACATAATTCANAGTTTCTCATGTTGTCATCATACATAATTTACCTTTAAAACAGTTGAAAACTAAAGAAAATGTTTAAAAAACAATAAGATTACTCGTAATTGTATCATTAAAAAGAAATTGTAATACTGTGATCTTTCATAATTAAACACTCTAATCAGCCCTTGAAAATTCATAGATTAATAAATATTACATTTTCTTTATTATCTATTTACCACTCTCCATTTTAGAATTATTTTATCATTTGATAAGTAAATAATCCTTTAAAACTTATATGAAGAGAAGTTAAACCTTTAGTGGAAACTTTATTTCTGTATTAAAGGAACTGTATTTTGTTAATAAGTTTTCTATTCAACTTTAAGGTTTGTCAATTCAAACTTTAATAGCGAAACGTTGAGCAGAGAAAATGGATACTTGCAAGATATGGGAAATACAAAAGTTTCTGCAGGTACAGGAGGTTCAGGAGATTTAGTAGGTATAGGAGGTACATGAGATACAGGAGGTACAGTAGGTACAGGAGGTACAGGAGGTTCAGGAGGTACAGAAGGTACAGGAGGTACAGGAGGTACAGGAGGTACAGGAGGTACAGGAGGTTCAGGAGGTCAAGGAGGTACAGAAGGTACAAGAGGTTCAGGAGGTACAGGAGGTACAGAAGGTACAGAAGGTACAGGAGGTACATGAGGTACAGAAGGTACAGACGGTACAGCAAGTACAGAATCTATCCATCTTCGCAAATATTTAATGCCTTGCTCATTTATTCTTTTGTAATCCATTTAGATCTATTTAATTTCATATATTTAAAACAAAATTATCAAATATTTTCATTTAATTAAAATCTCATACCCAGGGTTGAATTAGGATTTTACAAACGAAGATTATAATATAATAAAAAGAAGTTACATGGTAAAAATGACAAATGATCAAATATTTCAAAATTTTTCATTTGAAAAACAGTTAAATTACACTTGGTGAAACAAAATGGATACATCTATAAAATATAATTTCAGAAAGTTAAACATATCATTATATCATGAAAACATGAAAGTTTGAGATTTCAAGTTCATAGGATCATGAGTTTATGAATTATGAGATCATGAGTTCATTAGTCCATGAGATCATTTGTTATGAGTTCATGAGTCCAAGAGATAATTAGTCAATGTCATCATAGTCCATAATATCATTCGTTCATGAGATCATTAGTCCATGTATCATTAGTGGATGAGATCATTGTCCATGACATCATTATTCCATGAGTTCATGAGTTATTGGGATATCAAGTTCATGAAATCATGAGATATCAAATTCATGAGATCATGTGATATCAAGTTCATTAGACCGTTGGACATCCAGTTCGTGAGATCACGGGTGTATGAGAACATGAGATCATGGGATATAAATTTCACGATATCATGGGATATAAATTTTATGATATCATGGGATATTAATTTCATGATATCATGGGATATCAATTTCATGATATCATGGGATATCAATTTCATGATATCATGGGATATCAATTTCATGATATCATGGGATATCAATTTCATGATATCAGAGGATATAAAGGAAGTGAGTTTTTGCCACAAAATCAAATTTTCTAACCCCTATATCATTGTAACCTTATGGCATAAACCTTTGATATTTCAAACTTAGAATATTTGATCTCCCAGAATTCATAGTTTGAAATATCTAAGATCTGTCACATCGTATTGCAGAAATACAGTGATTAAAACATCAGACTTTGTGGTAAAAACTCAGTTCCTTTCATGATATCATGGGATATAAATTTCATGGTATCATGGGATATAAATTTCATGATATCATGGGATATTAATTTCATGATATCATAGGATATCATTTTTATGATATCATGGGATATTAATTTCATGAGATCATGTGGTTATGAGTTTATTTATGAGTTCAAAACCTTTAAAGTTTTCATAAGTTTATTGTATATGTTCGTGAATTCTTTCATAAAATCATGCGTAAAATGTTGATGTGTTCATAAGTTCACAAGTTCATGAGTTCATGAGTTCATAAAAGAATGCATAAAATATTAATGTGTTTTTAAGTTCAGGAGTTGGTATGTACTGGAGATTGAATGTTGAGTTTACATTGTTTAGGGGGTTGTGTTATAAATGTTATAGATGAGGGTTATTCATGACCCATGAAGAGATCTTAATCTTCTGACTGATTATTCCATTGAACTTCTACAGGAGCATTTAATACATTTTCTACAGCAGTTGCACTTGGATTCAGAACACAGGGATAAAACTAAATATTCATTAAAACAATTTATTTACAAACGTTGATGTTAGGCAGAATTTGGTTTCAAGTCAATATACTTTGAAAATCTTCGCAACTTTATTTCCCTTGAGAGATTTAAAGTTTAAAATTTTAATGAAATTTCCTATGAAAACTAGAAAGCTGAGGATGAAGAACGTTACCCAGAGAATAGTGATGATTGGAACATTCTGGAAGGACTAAAAATAAGATTTAGAAATTAATATTTTTTAGCTTGTAAATAATATTATTTCAATTTTATATTTTTTTGTAAATAGAATTTAAATATATGGTTTACATTTTATTTATTTACATAATATTTAATTTTTTATATTTGTCAATTCTTTAGTTTATATTTCATGGTTTGCTTCTAAGAAATAAAGATAACTTCTGTTTTAAGAATAAAGTCAATCTATGCATATACTTGTATTGTCTGGGTGGGTGTTTGTTTGTCTGTTTGTTTGTCGCGTGACCCTGCAGGGAAGGTTTTTTGGATGATCGAATTTTCAAAAATTTGCTTCTAACAAAATTCGATTTTTGAAAATTTTTAAAATCTACGAAATTTATTTTCATAAAATCCGCAAATTGTTTTTATATTTTTATTTTACAATGTATGCAAAGAGAACATGTTCAAAATTGAAATAGAATATGGGCGCGTCCTGAAAGCGTAGCTTACGAAATAAAGTTTATTTTATGTTTTGAAAATAAAGTTTATTTAATGTTATAAGAATAAAGTGTATATTTTTATAAATCATTTGAATAATGAGGAAAGCAGCATCTTTTCTGCCTAACCATATATAAAAATATGAAATACAATATTTTTTTTTGAAAATAAAACGTGATAAAATTAGAAACATACTCTGGCTAAACAGGTTTTTTTTTAATGCATAATAATGAAAATGAAAAGAACTTACCATGGGAGCTTCCTTCCCTGGTCCTCCCGACACCTGATCATGAGGTCTTGGATCCATTCTTTAGTTTTCTTTCATTCCTCTGAAATAAACATATTTGATTTAGATTGGAGTTTTAGTACTCCAGACGGAGTTCTAGTAATCCAGATTGGAGTTCTAGTACTCCAGATTAGAGTTCTATTTCTCCAGATTAGAGTTCTTTTTCTCCAGATTGGAGTTTTAGTTCTCCAGATAGGAGTTCTAGTTCTCCAGACTGGAGTTCTAGTTCTCCAGATTGGAGCTCTAGTTCTTCAGGTTGGAGTTCATAGTTCTCCAGATTAGAGTTCTACTTCTCCAGATTAGATTTCTAGTTCTCCAGATTAGAGTTCTAGTTCTCCAGATTAGAGTTCTAGTTCTCCAGATTGGAGTTTTAGTTCTCCGGATAGGAGTTCTAGTTCTCCAGATTGGAGTTCTAGTTCTGCAGATTGGAATTCTAGTTGTCCAGATTGGAGTTCTAGTTCTTCAGATTGGAGTTCTAGTTCTCCAGATTGGAGATGGTTGGGATTCTAAGTAAGGTTGGGAATCGACGAAAGTTGGAAAATTTTACTACATCAAAGTTGGGAATCCACTAAAGTTGGGAATCCACTAAAGTTGGGAATCCACTAAAGTTTCGGAAAAGTTTTTTTAACATTATCTTAAAAATACAAAATTTCAATTTTACCGGTTTGAGTGTTCAAACTTAAACAATTTTCTTGTGTTTTCATTGTAAAGTTTTATTCAATTCTAACATAGAACTTTTCAAAGTTCTCCGAAATATAAGATTACAGGTTATTAAATAGAATTCAAACACACATTTTACAAAATCCACACATTTTTTGTTTTAGTTAGTTGGAGTAGAAAAAGGACTTGGAATTTTTGGCACAAAGTTTAAGTTTGCCCAATAAACGTTGTTATTGTGTTGTAAGAACATATATTGTGGTTTGTTGGTTTTGTCGACTTAATCCGATTTAAAGTAAACAAACTGTTTAATATTGGAGAACCTGGGATAGGACCAGGTGCAGTGAACAGTTTATACAAAAGAAAAGTATAATTGCTTATCCGGAGTCCAGGCTCAAGGGTTTAGAGTCTCAATTGTTGTCTTCTCACTTTTTCTTACAATTTTAATTCATATTCGTCAAGCACAGTTATCTTCTAAGAGACCTTTTAACCCATCTTCGCTTTTATGTCTTTAAACATACCACATTTATTAAACATCAACAGTGACACCCATAAAACTTCGGAATAGGAAGACGAAATGTAAGCTATTTTATGTGTATTCGATGCTGTTATGAAGAAAATAGTGTTACCATAAACACATAATGCACATTGAACTTCTTTAAATCATAGCAGTCGTCTTTCAATTCCATAATGTATGGGCCCCATTGTATTATGGCTTTTTTAAATCCTTCCTGTTTTTACATCATAAATTGGACATCTTTTTTCGATGTCATTTTTTTATGTCATCAATTATTTTTCTCACTTTCATTTATTCGTTGAATCATATCTTCTAAATGAAATACATCTTCTTTTTTATTTCTCTCTTTACTAATTGTAATCTGCATTCTTCTCTTCAGTAGATATTTCTGTTTCTCCTTTTCCTTTCTCTAATCTAACATTTATAACAATAGTTTCCGATCTAAGGTTACTTCTCTCCACTTGGTTACACTTTAAAGATTAGACATAGAAAAGCAATATGTAGTAGAATGTAAACAAAGTTTCTCATGTTGTTCGCAGATTTTGATATATTTTAGAGGTTTAAGATTTTTATTTGTAAGCTCAGCTGAAGAATACTTATTTACATATCGCTTTTTAACATTTTAATAGACAACAAGTCTATATTAAAGCTCTTCGCTCATGTATATTAGGGTGTACATATATTAATTAAAGCTGGCCAAACTGCTGGACCAAATGGACTGAAATTTTTTGATGGAACCCTTAAGTACCTTGGTTGTAATTTAGGCTAAAAAATTGAATATTTTTGGTCAAAAATTAAAACTTGTTTTTTTCAAAATTCAATTTTTTCAAATATCAAATTTTCAAAAAAAATCACGGGCAACGACGGGCACTTCAGCTAGTTTTTAATATTTTTCTATCAGTTTCGCACAATGGAATAAAAATAGACTAAAATAAAAAATAAAGGGATTATAAAAAATTGAGTTTGTAGTGAGTGTTTAGATTCTTTGAAGCACTGCGGCCAGAACTGTTCTAGTTTGAAGGTAAATGTACAAACCTAACAATTATTTATTTGTAAAAGTTTTCTCTCCATACATTGATATCTTGTCATAACTTCTCCGGATTTTTCAGAGTTCCGACCCCGGAGATTATTCAAAACTTTGAGTACAGTTCTATAACTTACTCAATCCAATTATCCAGTCAATATAGATATTGGATATTTGACAATTTTACTTATTTTCCCTCAAAATGTCAAAAACAATAACAGGGGCGGATATAGAAATACTAGGAGTGAACCAACTAGAAATATCAGGGGCGGATAAAGGAATACTAGGGGTGAACCAACTAGAAATATCAGGAGCGGATATAGGTATACTAGGGGTGAACCATCTAGAAATATCAGGGGTGGATATAGGAATACTAGGGGTGAACCAACTAGAAATATCAGGGGCGGATATGGGTATACTAGGGGTGAACCAATTAGAACTATCAGGGGCGGATATAGGAATACAAGGGGTGAACCAACTAGAAATATTAGGGGCGGATATAGGAATACTAGGGGTGAACCAACTAGAAATATCAGGGGCGGATATAGGAATTCTAGGGGTGAACCAACTAGAAATATCAGGGGCGGATATAGGTATACTAGGGGTGAACCAACTAGAAATATCAGGGTCGGATATAGGAATACTAGGAGTGAACCAACTAGAAATATCAGGGGCGGATATAGGAATACTAGGGGTGAACCAACTAGAAATATCAGGGGCGGATATAGGAATACTAGGAGTGAACCAACTAGAAATATTCTCCAATTTTATAGCTCCCCCAAAGCTTCAGGGGGAAGCTATTTTCAAGGAGCGAGCCCATGTATCCGCACCTGAAAAAGAATCGAATGTTTTACCAAAATAATTTCTTATTGTGATGTTTCAATAATGCTGTAAAGTTTCTACTGCCCACGGAATGGAGGAAAGTAAAATCCTGTATCTTCTGATTCTATCTATTTAGATCAATAGAAGAAACATAAACAACTATACGAAGTATATTCAAGTTTTACTTCTTGGTACACTGTATTTCCGTCCGCCAAAAGCAGACGTACTCGTAAGTATTTCTGATTTGAAAAAACAGTGGGATGATTTATATCTCTATAATGAAGTTGGGTAATTCGTGATCGTACTGTCAAATGAACTTTTTAAATTTTTTGAATGATATCGATCAGATAAATGAAAAAAAAACATAAACCCATTATATTACATATAAAAAGTTTTAATAAAGGTACTTCTAGACGTCAATTATGAATATATTTGTTATAAAAGTTCATCCATAAGTTCATCCATAATTTCTCCGAAAGAAGTATATTTATTAGATTTTTAAATTCACTACATTCGTTTTTTCTCCGCGCAAATTATATTCATCAAATCTTTTATTTCTATGTGATGCAGCCTTCCCCCGGAGGTTGTTTAGCTCCGTTGTCAGAGCACAGGGTTTTAAAAAATATAAACCTAGGATAGAAGATACTTGGGATACACGATATACAAAAAAGTTGGACAAATTTTCCAAATACAAAGTAGACATCTTTTACATGACCCAGAACGCATTAGTTTAGAATGAGAAGGCGACGATTTACAAGTGAAACCTTTGCTTTCACGTCACTTAATCAATTATACTTACTTGTAGCTTTAGACAAGTGCATTTCAGAACTATAAAGAACTTGTTTTAGTATTCTAATCGATTTTTTAGAAAGCTTGAAACCTCTGGATCACTGTGAACTATGATATGCGGGTTGAAATGATAAGATAAATGGGATGAAATGATAAGGTAAATGGGTTGAAATGATAAGATAAATGGGTTGAAATGATAAGGAAAATGGCTTGAAATGATAAGATAAACGAGTTGCAATGATAAGGTGGGTTGAAATGATAAGATAAATGAGCTGAAATGATAAGATAAATGGGTTGAAATGATAAGATGGGTTGGAATGATAAGATAAATGAGCTGAAATCATAAGATAAATGCATGGTTTAAAAAAATAAGATATATGTTTTGGAACGATAAGATAAATGGATTGAAAAGGTTTAGAATCATAGCAAAGATACCTCCTCAAAATCAAAAAAATGAAAACTCGAAAACTCCTGAACGTACATGAAGGATTACTAACAAACTTTTACTGTACACTCACTTTTATTGAAAAAAATCTTCCATATTTTTAACCTAACAGCTAAATAACGAAAATATCTCAGACATGGATAGGGTACGTTATTAATCGTTTTAGTTAGTATTTAAAAACTTTTCTTTATAAAACTTCCAAAATTTTAAAAACCATTTTCTGTTGAGATTAGCTTTTAAAACTTAGCAGCATTTTTATTTTATCCTAAGAAAAAAAAGGAAAAAACAAAAACTTTCGTTTTAACACGTTTGTCTTCTCTCGTTTTTTTTTCATTTAATTTCTCTCAGGGTCAAAGTTTGGCGTGGTGTAAGAAAAGCAAATATTTAGAGTAAATTTTGGAATTCGTAAATTTCTTAGATTTTTTGAAAACCTTGAAAAAGCCCTAAAAGTCTTCAAAACGAACCGAATTACTAGTCACTAGGCTTGGATAATTAGTCAGGAAATGAAATTAAAAACATACAGTTTCTACAAACCTGCTGACTTCTATCTATATCGTCTCAATCTCTATGATTTATCAAAGGAATTTGTCACAAAAAAATTTCTAATCCTTATATCTTTGCAACCTGATGGTGTAAAACGTAAACATTCAATACCTCAAATTTTAAAAAATGTCATCTATATTATATTAATTTTTTGAATGTTTAAGGTCTATGACATTGGGTTTCAAAGATTTTGGGATTAGAAAATCAGAGTTAGTGACATAGATCAAATCTAAATCATCTAAATAAACGAAAGAAGGTAGATAGACTGAATAGACTCCATAGAAAACTGGTGAACTCTTTTTTAATGTAAGATTAAAAATGAAAATACCGACTTACACTGTTGTGTTTTTCCGGTAAAACTGTAAATGTTTCAGTTTCCAATTTAAAAAAAAAAAAGCTGCTTACTGAGAAAAGTGAATTAATTTTGTTGTCAATTTAAAGACAAAAAAAAAGCATAATTGTAAGAAGAATACGGAGTCTGGAGAGAACGGAAAGTAAATATAAAAATTATTAAATTCTTTTATCATAACCATAAAATTAATTTAAACATGTGCATGACTGCATGCATTGTCTGCAGTTTACATGCTCAACAGTTTTCACAAACTCTTATTTTCTAATCGTATCATATGATATTTCAAACAAGGCATCCTGAAAGATGAATAAGTTGTATTAAATATCAAAGATTAACATCAACAGGTTGTAAAGATATAGGAATAAGAAAACTAACAGTAATACCTAACTACACGTTAATCATTGCAACCCATTAACTAGTAACACCTAGCTACAAGTTGATCCTTGCAACTATATTTACTAGTTGAACTGTAACACCTAACTACAAGTTGATCCTTGCAACCATGTTTACTAGTTGAACAGTAACACCTAGCTGCAAGTTGATCATTGCAACCATATTTACTACTTGAACAGCAACACCTAGCTACAAGTTGATCATTGCAACCCATTAACTAGTTGAACTGTAACACCTAACTACAAGTTGATCCTTGCAACCATATTTACTAGTTGAACTGTAACACCTATCTAAAAGTTAATCATTGCAACCCATTAACTAGTTGAACTGTAACAGCTAACTACAAGTTGATCCTTGCAACCGATTTACTAGCTGAACTGTAACACCTAGCTACAAGTTGATCCTTGCAACCATGTTTACTAGTTTAACTGTAACACCTAGCCACAAGTTGATCCTTGCAACCATATTTACTAGTTGAACTGTAACACCCAAAGACTTTGCTAATTAGCAAAGTCTTTGGTAACACCTAACTACAAGTTGATCCTTGCAACGATATTTACTAGTTGAACTATATAACACCTAACTACAAGTTGATCCTTGCAACAATATTTATTATTTTAACTGTATTACCTAGCTACAAATTGATCCTTGCAACCCATTTACTAGTTGAACTGTAACACCTAGCTACAAATTGATCCTTGCAACCCATTTACTAGTTAAACTGCACACTGTCCTAGCTACACACTGGGCCTTGCAACCTCAACTAAGCTTTCGGTGCGTTTTAAAGTAATTTGCAGTACACAGACCAAAGATATATATGGTAGCGTTTAGATATATCTCATTGTTTATTAGTAGTGAGAAAATATGGTATCTCTTTCTCTCTGTTGACGATTTGAACATCTCAACAGGTACTAAACTATAAACTCCATACACTTAACTCACAGCCTCCAAACTTAGAATGTTCTCCGTACAATGGGTAAATACGGGGTTTCCTTTACATAGAGAGATAATGAAATAAGAGGATTACGAGTGAAAGTAGAGGGAAGAGAGTAGAGGGATGAGAAGATAGTGATGAGGAGAGTAGAGGGATGAGGAGAGTAGAGGGATGAGGAGAGTAGAGGGATGAGGAGAGTAGAGGGATGAGGAGAGTAGAGAGATGAGGAGAGAAGAGGTATGAGGAGAGTAAAGGGATGAGGAGAGTAGAGGGATGAGGAGAGTAGAGGGATGAGGAGAATAGAGGTATGAGGAGAGTAGAGAGATGAGGAGAGTAGAGGGATGAGGAGAGTAGAGAGATGAGAAGATCGAATCTCACGTGGTTGATAGTTTCTTTCGATACGCGTGTCGAAATTTCTAACCGAAGGTTTAGCGCTTAAATACGACGTTTGTTGGTGGGTGCCAACCCCACTACCTACAGGTTTTCTTTGTTAGAACGTGATCATTAAAGTTGTATGACCATTTACAACTTAATTAACTAGATTTTGGGACTAATGGCAAATAAGTTTTGCAAGTGCAGGCGAAATTTGTGCAGAAAGTTTTATATGTAGACTTATTCTACAATATCCAGTCTGCTTTGATCCACCTTTAACTCTACAGGAGGGGGGGGTTAAATTGATAGGAGGGGGTGCGGGGGCTAAAAATCGTATATCAGGAAATTACCGTACACAAGTGGATTAGGTTTGATAAGAGGCCCAGTCCCAGGCCCCCTATAGTTCAAGTCCTATAGAGAAACAGCGCTTGCCCCATAATGTGCTAATTAATCTAATAAAGCTCTGATGAAAATGAAATAAATTTTATTACTTAACAAGCAAATGTCATAAATGAACTAGATTGATGTCTCAATAAAAATTTCTTGATTGAAACGACTGGTCGTCATCTTGAGAATTGGGTGGTTTTGAAATCTCATCCTAATATTAATTTGAACTCAATATTATGCCTAGAGATGTTTGTGATTTTGTTAATCTCATGAAATCTATTCTGTGTCATAAAAGTGTTCAGGGCATGCAGGTCTAATGTTTTTTAATCTCATGAAATCTATTGTGTCATAAAAGTGTTCAGGGCCTGCAGGTCTAATTTAGGTTAAACTCTCAATAGAATTTATGATGAGAACTAGCAAATTTTAGCTTTGACTGATTCAGTAATTACAAAATATGATTTATTCATTTTAAACTGAACCGAGTCCCAAGTATTGTTAAAGGAAATCGGTAATTTCTTAGTAACGAACTTTTGAACCCGCGCACCCCTCCCCTCCTATTGTTTTTGACTTTTGTACATTGCATTTTAGGGCATTTTTGGAGCCATGGGGCCGCATCACCCAGCCCCTTAGTCTGTCCTTGCCGCAGAGCTCGGCCCCATAGTCTGTCCTAGCCGCAGCGTTTGGCACTTGGTGAGATTAAAGTTACAGATAGTTCATTTCTGGATGACGAACCGTCATTCTATTCTTACCAAGATAATATCATGTTTAGGGGTATACATTGTAAAGCTCTAGCTTTAAGAAATAGGTAGTTCGAATTCAATCAATTAATAAACTTTTCGAACTTTTTCAAGTTTTCCGCGGCAGTGGTGCGTAATTTAGTTTAAAATGTTATCATTCACCATGTACTTTTCAGAGAGTAAAATTGTCAAGTACTTACGGTTCCGTTTCACATTTCAAGATTTTCTAATAACGAATGGATAAAATAAGTGATTCATCAGGTTAGAATTTTATTAACGAGTTAAAAATATTAATGACAATCATCGCATTTCGTCTTGCAACAATTGGCTTATGATTAATTACTCCTTGATAAAATAGAATCTTCTTGCGTTAAAAATATGATTTAAAGTTACCCCTTTCGGTTGTTTTAAAAAAAAGCATCCCAGATAAAGGGTTAAATAGTTACTTTTAGGAAGGATGGCGGTAGATAAAGAGGTTGAGGAATATCTAGAAGCGTCTGGTAATCCTCTGCTAGATGATTACATGGATCCTATCAATAATCAGTACGGAGTATTCAATCCGACTCAAGAACCAGGTTTCATAAACAGGTATTTTATTTTTACCAGAGGGCGGAAATGTCCTGTCTGTGTGTCTGTACCAAAACTTAAAAGAGTGTGTAAGTAATACCAGACGGAATGTGTGTACTGTAGGTATATACAGTACATAAGAATCTCGGTATTAATACAGTCTAGTCGAGTACATTTGTTTATTGTTAATTTTTTAACTTTAAAAATAAGTTTAATATACATGTAATATATTATTCATACATTTAAGTCAACACTATAATAAGCCAAATTTTCATGCAAAGAATATAATTTGATTAAAGTTTACAATTAACTACTCGTTACTCAAGCTTAATTATAATTGACGACATTGTTCTGCAATTTCATTGACTGTAGTCTTGGTTTGTGTGTCTGTATCAAAAGTGTGCATGTGTAATACCGAACTCGTCTGCAAAGCAGTGCGACTGGCTTTTTCATGCCAGACCAGCATCATTTCCTTTCCCTTCATTCTTGGTTCCCGATTTTTACTCGCAACTTGACAGTTAAGGTTTATTATACATTTTCTTGACTAGGTTTGGCACCTTGTTAGAAAGTCTTGAACGTTAAGAAGATATTGAAAGTAAGACAGGGGTGTATATTTTCTTGAAAAAGAATTATCCCCGGAAGATGGCATGTTCGCGCGAAAATAAAAAAGAACTTGCATACCTAGCCCTTGTTAGAACAGAGATTTAATGGTAGTAACCGGTTATGTACGATAGTTAACTGAGAATGTAGTATTAGGGAGAATTTTTTGGATTCAGTTGAGACAAATAAAACGTTTTACTAATGCATGATTTCTCAGTTTGAGTGCAAAGTCGACGTTTAAAATTTTCCACTTTTGGATAACCGATTTTTAAAAATTATCTTACGACGACAAAAATGAAGAAAAAAAAATTCTACAGTAAACTGATCGTATGTTTCGGAACATATTTCTCAATTGAAATTTTCTGAATAAATAAATGTAAGAATCAATTATTTCTTTTTCATCAATATACGGAATTTCCTTTTCTTTGAATTTATTTGCAGATTTCTTCAATGCTGTCTTTTCAATAAAAATTCCAGGAAATCCACAGAATTTGTTTGTGAACAATGAGACATTTCAGAAACAAATAAGTGAAAAAGATTACTTATTTTCGATGATAATAGTTAATATTTATCAACCTGTTCCTAAATAACTAATTAGTTTACTGTAGAATTTTTATCACATTTTTCGTCGTCGTTATTGAATAATTTTTTTTATACTGTTCCTCAAATCATCCCTCAAAACCGAACTATCAGGGTTTAAAAGCTCACAGGTCTAGAATGATTTTGAAAAATTTCTTCACAATACTTTATTCTCAGTTCAACTACTAAACATTGCCGGTCACTCCCTTTAAGAAGAAATTTTAAAAGCCTGCTTTTTATAAAGATTTTAAATTTTCAGGTCTACCATGTTGGACGATATTCCAACCACCGAGCTATACACCCTGGTTATACGAAATATTCCTCTTCTTCTCAATATTAAAGGATTCAAAGGTCTATTCTCCTACTATGGAGAAGTTCAGGACTGTTACCTAGGTATAGTATTATCCAAGATTATGCATCCCCGCACACTCCTATTGAAACTCCCAGGCGATGATCACAAAGTTTTATAGTCCCCAGTGTTGTTTCCAAAAGCTCCGGAAGCCATTTCTCTTCTAAATCTTTGGTTATATTAAATACTACCTTTACTTTTCCCTACAAGTTCCTGATAAGTTGTTTTCCGTACAAGTTCCTGATGAATTGTTTTCCCTACAAGTTCCTGATAAATTGTTTTCCCTACAAGTTCCTGATGAATTGTTTTCCCTACAAGTTCCTGATAAATTGTTTTTTATAAGTTCCTGATAAGTGGTTTTCCCTACAAGTTCCTGATAAATTGTTTTCCCTACAAGTTCCTGATGAATTGTTTTCCCTACAAGTTCCTGATAAATTGTTTTCCCTACAAGTTCCTGATAAGTTGTTTTTCCTACAAGTTCTTGATAATTTGTTCGATTTTAGAGTGACAAACGGATCTTGTGCTGAAAATACAAAGGACATACTTTTTTATTTTAACACGTTTGAGGTTCAAAAACAGGAGAACTTGTTGCTCGGATAAAGATTTTAAATGTATCGTTGTGAGTCGGGACATGCCACATAGAGCCCGGAGAGTCGCTTGAAATCGCTTTATGTAATAAACAGTCCTCTTCATTGATCTAATAAGAGATCTAATAATAATTAATAAAAAAGTTTAGCATGCATGAATTCATACCGGAGATAGATATTTGAGAAATGATCCTATATTAAATAAATCGAATTAGCAGGTCGTGTAAAGGATAGAATGTTTTATCTGATATTGTGGTATAATAACAGATTAATTTCGATTTTATTTCTGAAATTGGGGGCAGTAGTCGGAGCAATTGAAATATACGGCCGTGGCATGAACAAAAAAACTGAAGTATTTTTAGAAATCAACACTTCCATTTCTTCAGGGAAGCCCGCGAGGAACGAGAATACGACCTGGGGTAAAGTTTCATTTCTGAGCAAGGTATAAATTTTTCCACACTAAATACAAAGTGGTAATTTTGAAAATCGTATTATTTTGATGTAAATTAATTGATTGATTTCCTGTTAAGAGAGAAGGAGCAGCTGCCATTGAGAGTTTACATGATCAGAAACCTTTACGTCTACAAGTATCATGGTTCACTACAAAGAAAACTAAAGAAAACTGGCGTAGGGAATTGTCATATTCTAAAAATTCAAATTACACAAATCGAAATGTACTCAAAATATTCAAAATAATTACATCTTTCTTATATTCAAAATATTCAAGATACACCAAATACACAAATCTTCAGTATATTTAAAATATTCAAAATTTACAAATGTATTCATCAATGAACAAATTAATTTAGCTTAAATTTTACAAATAGACAAATTCCGTGTGTAGGAAGACAGAATTGGAGCAGGATTTTGATTCTACAACCAGGAACAGTTATGATGAATTAATTAAGAGAGCTGAGGAGAAGATAATGAATATTAATGAGAATTGTCTGCCTGAAGGAGACCTGAAACAGAAGAGTCTGGTTACAGGTAGAATTATAACCATATTTCTTCTGAGAAGTACAATTGTAACAGAGGTGTACATTTTTTTTGAAAAGTCGCCTAACCTCCTTGCAAATGAATTTTTTATATCTCTACATTACATCCTTCTGAATATTTTTGAATAATTTGATTTCCCAGTTGCATTTACCTCAACTATGGCCTTAAAATCGTTTAGCTGAACCAGAAAATATAAATCTATAGTTCGGTTAACTTTTTTCAAAACATTTGACGGCATGTAATTAGCATGCACATAGCTCAACTTTTACCCTAGAAATGGATTAGTTGATGACAGAACAGAAGGTTGTCATACTATTTTAACGGTTTCATGAAGATGCCTCCAGCATGCAATGCATCCCACATGCATGCTGAATGATGAACTCATGCATGCTGAATTCTACTAGAAATGAATTTCTTAATTCCATGCGGGTTATTTCTGGTATTGATTTTGTAAGCATCTAAGCAGTAATTGATTGTTTCCGTTTTTTTGACACTTTAAGCCATAGTGCGGCGGCCGGCAGTAGATGTAACTTTAGGCCAAGTGAGAGTGCAAGTTTCATAAACCAATATAAATTCAACAGAAACTCGTCTGTTCTGATGTAACTATTTCTTGGTTTAGATGAGAGATCAAGGTTTGCTAAAGATAATGTTGGTGTTGAGGAATCTAATACCTGGGGATATCCTCTCTTCCAGCCTAGATATGACCCTCATCCCTGTGACCATTGTAGGGGAAAGGGACGACTGGTATGCTCAGTTTGCCAGGTGAATTCTTATTTTTAAATTGACATCTGTCATGTTACGGCAATAAGTGCACTTCTTCTTAGTCTTTTCTGACGAGTCTGCTTTATCTCTATTCCTAAAATAAATTGAGCCTTTGCCACAAACTCAAATTTTCTAATCCCTTTTTCTTTACAACCTGATAAATAAACCTTTTAAACCTTTGATATTTTAAACGTAGAATATTTTATCTAACAGAATTCACATTTTATAATATCAAAGGTCCACTACATTGGGTTGCAAAGATATAGGGATTAGAAAATTAGAGTTTGTGACTAGGATTTGTTTAGTTCTCATTACACTTGATAGAAACCTAATAAAAAGGATTGTCCTTTTCTTTTAGTTAGTTAACAGGGTTGGAAACAAAAACAAGTAATATACATTACTAGCTGAAGGGCCCGGCGTTGCCCAATGCCTGTGGAAACAAATTAAAAAATCCAAGTTTTTAGCCTTCAACACATCCAGGCTACCCATAATTGTCCACACAAAATTTCAACCCATTCGGTCCCTTCGTTTAGTCAGCCATAGGGAATATTTATGAATGTCTTGTTCTATAATATATAAGACATACATTAGGCCCGTATACAATATACATGATAAAATATGTAATCTGTATCGGTCTAAAATTATGTTATAGTAGAAACTACTTTGATAAGAAATCATGGCGAGATATACTTTGGCCATTTTTACAAATAGCCTCAAACAAATGCTGTTGGCTGATTTCTGCACAATTGGATAGCAAAAAGTTTAGTTTAATTTCCTAACCTATTCTCATTTAACTCTAACACTGAACTCGCATGCCTTGTTTTTACCAATATATCTATGTATCTGTTCGGTATGTGCTTGAAATAAACATTTTTTATTCGTCAGGGATATTTATTTTTATCAAATCATTTCCACTCGAGCTCTTGACAAAAAGTGAAAATAACTGAAACGGTGAAATGAATAATTTTTGTGGAATATAAAATAATTATTTCTGGAGAAAGAAACGACAACCAAATTAAAAATGGTAGTTTTAAAATTTTTATTCAGTTGAAGACTTCAATTATTCCTTATGATCAAATATCTTTCTATAAAAGTGTGTTCAAGCTTTTTAGCCTAATAATTTAATATTTTTAAGGTTTGGTATTGCAGTTATAAATGTCAAGTTCACTCCTGGCCGATACACAAATATGACTGTATTCCTCCTCCTCCTCTAATGCATCCTGCTGGATCTATGTTAGACTCAACTCCAATCAACCCTTCCTCCTCACTCATTGTTTCAAGGACCAACTCCAGGTACGTAACTTCCTCTACACTCGCTGTTTCAAGAACTGACTTTTCATGAACCATACTAAATATGATATTAAAATGTTATAAAGTTTGCCGATAATGAATTTGAGCCGCGTTTCAAATCCGCCAAAAACTGGTTTCAATTGAGCGCCGGCTTAAATCTTGAAGCATTGAAAACAATTTTAAATGGAACCATCCATAATTCTTGAAATTCGACCTCAGATCATTTGCTGACATTTTTTGTTCTGTTTTAACATTCTTCGACAGCGTGAGTTGTATTTTATAACTCATGTATGATTTATATATAATATCTTGTGATAAAAATGTTATCACAAGATATGGTAAACTGAGTTATGCATGAGAAGATAGCTTTATTAAATGATTGAATATTTAGTGCTGCTAAGGTGGACGTGGTCAGAAAGGATGAATCATTGAACACTAGTACCAATGAAGAGGCGATTACTACCCAAAGTGGAATTGTTGAATGCAGCAAGAAAGCTAATCAAGGTACCAAGAATGTAGTTACTCCTGGAACCAATATCATAGATGAAACTTCGTACCCTAGCAACCAAGAAGAGGTGAAGACGACTGGAAGTAGAATTGTTGAATTGACCAGGACTCAAGATGAGGTGAAGGAATTAAGCAGGACCCAAGAAGATGTGAAGGAACTGAACAGGACGATGGGATGAAGGAATTGAGCAGGACCCAAGATAAGGTGAAGGAACTGAGCAGGACTCAAGATGAGGTGAAGGAATTAAGCAGGACCCAAGAAGATGTGAAGGAACTGAACAGGACCCAAGATGGGATGAAGGAATTGAGCAGGACCCAAGATAAGGTGAAGGAACTGAGTAGGACCCAAGATGAAGTGAAGGAATTGACCAGGACTCAAGATGAGGTGAAGGAATTTAGCAGGACCCAAGAGGAAGTGAAGGCGACCAAGAGTGGAATCGAAACCAAAGAAGATCTAGAACACAATGGGTCTGGCGACAGGGTGAAACATGAAACAAAGAAAACTATTACATCAGAGTTCAAATTTAAACCTGGAATATTCCACTCTTTGTTTTCTGAACCTGAGCTTGAGCTAAATCTGAAGTATGAGTTGATCAGTCCTATTAGTGTCTTTGTTTCTCCGTCCGAGTTCAACGTTGAGTTGAGTATTAGTCGTATCAGCTCTTCCAAGATAGAAAGTCTTCTTCAGTCTCTAAGTAGTCAACCTGAACCTCTGATCTGGAAGGTGGAGAAGTCGTCTCCTGTTGCTGTAAAGTACAATGAGGTTTGGTTCCGGGGTTATGCAATTAAGAAGAAGAGTGGAGAGTTTGTGGTGTATCTCCCCGACACTGGACAAACCGTATGTGTGAAGCAAAGCAATCTTCGACCCTTGTCAGATCAAGCTTTTAATTATCCTGTCTGCTCAGTTCAGGTTAATATTTCTTTATCTTCCAGTTAAATCTAACATTAATTGCGATTGTAATTTAAAAGATTGGTATTCCACTTTCTTATAGTCCATCATAAAAATTTCCTTGAGAATAAATAGCTGTGCTGGAAACTTTTTCTTGTTAAATTTTGCGTGTGGAAGATAAAAAAATGTCTAATTGTCTATCTCTAGCTTAACAATCTGTTCTTGTAGGTGTCGCTAGGCGGAGTTAAGCCCTTGAATAAGGAAGAATGGGGAGATAATGCCTGTGCCCTCAGTAGAAGTTTTCTGAATAGTGAAAACAGTTCTCTAGACATGATAATCCTTGGAAGAGAGCCTAGTGGAAGATTATCCGTTGAAATTCTAAAGAATGGGGAGCATAGTCTTAAAGATCTGCTCATTCAAACTAAGAATGGTGAGTCAACTCTTATTCAAAACTGTTCAATCGATTGTTCCTTTCGGAAATATGAGTTGAAAGAATCCTTCCCTAATACAGATACTGAATCCTGTATTACCAGCAATTCAGTAAATCCTGAAGATACGTTAACTGCCACTTCAACAGTGCAGGAGTCAGCATCTACTCTGTCAGTGAAGACATCTCTTGGTGAAGTATCTACATCAGAGCAGACCCCTCGTAACCCTGGTACAACCCCACTCAAGTCTCATGCAGTAACTACAAGTAGACGAGAGTATCCTGAAAATGCCACTCCTATGGCAACATATCGCTGTACCGTCTCTTACGTAGAGTCTCCTGATTCATTCTATGTATCTCCACTTGAAAATCAGGAGGTTTGGGAGAAGATATTGATGGATATTCAGAACCCTAGTTGCTGTTTCTACACCAGAGCAGAAGTCTGCTATTGTTTCTACACCGGTACAGAAGCCATCTGCTGTTGTTTCAACACCGTTACACAAGTCAGCTGCTGTTGTTCCAACAGCGGTGCAGAAGTCAGCTGCTGTTGTTTCAACACCGTTACACAAGTCAGCTGCTGTTGTTTCTACACCGGTACAGAAGTCAGCTGCTGTTGTTTCTACACCAGTACAGAAGTCAGCTGCTGTTGTTCCAACACCGGTACAGAAGTTAGCTGCTGTTTCCACACCAGAGCAGAAGTCTGCTGTTGTTCCTACACCGGTACCAAAATCAGCTGTTGTTCCAACACCGGTAAAGAATTCAGCTGCTATTCCTACACCACCAAATATGGCAACATACCGCTGCACTGTCTCCTACGTAGAGTCTCCTGATTCATTCTATGTATCTCCACTTGAAAATCAGGAGGTTTGGGAGAAGATATTGATGGATATTCAGAACCCTAGTACCAGTCTGGATCTAGTAGAAGTTGGTAATATTTGTATTTCTGAGCAAGGGGGTTTGTGGAGTAGATGTAAGATTGAGCAGGTGTCTTCAAATACTGGTGAAGTAAGAGTATTCTTTATTGATCATGGAAGCAGAGAAACTAAACCTGTGTCAAGTCTGATGAAGCTAGAGACTCACAGGAATACTCCAGGGTTGGTGAGAAGAGTAGGGTTGGCAGGAATACAACCTCTACAGGGTGAAGTTTGGTCTGATGATAGTTTAGAGACTTTTAAAGAACTCGTGGACATTGACGGAGGTACAGCTTTCCAAGTTACTCCTCAAACCCAGGATAAGGATGGATACAAGGTGATAATGGTTGATGAGGAAGGATTGAACATGAGGGATATTCTTGTAGAGCTGAACCAAGCGAGGTCATCAGATTTGGTTGTGGATCCAGAAGGTACACTTTTTTATCTACATCTAATTATTCTGACGATGAGACAGTAATCTCGAAAACTTTTCAATTTTCAATAAGGGGAAGAGAGAAAACCGTCCCCTTTCATTTTCACTTTCATAAATATCTTTATTAGTCACAGATAATAATCACGTAACAGCACTAATATTTTCAGATAATTTTCCTGTGTCAGTAGATACCATGAAACCTGTTGTCTCAGTTAATCTAGTACAAGAGATCGTTGCAGAGCAAACCCCCGTGGTTCCTACACTAGTACAGAAACCAGTTGTGATTCCTGCACCAGCACAGAACCCAGCCACTGTTCCTACACCAGTGCTGAAGTCTGCTGTTTCTACACCAGAGCAGAAACCAGTTGTTGCTTACACACCAGTACAGGACCCAGCTGTTGTTCCTACACTGGTACAGAATCCAACTGCACCAGCACAGAAGCCAGCTATTGTTCCTACGCCAGTGCAGAAGACTGCTGTGATACCTAGAACAGTGCAGAAATCAGTTGTTTCTACACCACCACATAATTCAGTTGCAGTTCCTACACTGGCAAATATGGCAACATACCGCTGTACTGTCTCTTACGTAGAGTCTCCTGATTCATTCTATGTATCTCCACTTGAAAATCAGGAGGTTTGGGAGAAGTTTTCTACACCAGAGCAGAAGTCTGCTATTGTTTCTACACCGGTAAAGAAGCCAGCTGCTGTTGTTTCAACACCGTTACACAAGTCAGCTGCTGTTGTTTCAACACCGTTACACAAGTCAGCTGCTGTTGCTCCAACAGCGGTGCAGAAGTCAGCTGCTGTTGTTTCAACACCGTTACACAAGTCAGCTGCTGTTGTTCCAACAGCGGTGCAGAAGTCAGCTGCTGTTGTTTCTACACCTGAACAGAAGTTAGCTGCTGTTGTTTCAACACCTGTACTGAAGTCAGCTGCTGTTGTTCCAACACCGGTACAGAAGTTAGCTGCTGTTCCCACACCAGAACAGAAGTCTGCTGTTGTTCCTACACCGGTACAGAAATCAGCTGTTGTTCCAACACTGGTAAAGAAGTCAGCTGCTATTCCTACACCACCAAATATGGCAACATACCGCTGTACTGTCTCTTACGTAGAGTCTCCTGATTCATTCTATGTATCTCCACTTGAAAATCAGGAGGTTTGGGAGAAGATATTGATGGATATTCAGAACCCTAGTACCAGTCTGGATCTAGTAGAAGTTGGTAATATTTGTATTTCTGAACAAGGGGGTTTGTGGAGTAGATGTAAGATTGAGCAGGTGTCTTCAAATACTGGTGAAGTAAGAGTATTCTTTATTGATCATGGAAGCAGAGAAACTAAACCTGTGTCAAGTCTGATGAAGCTAGAGACTCACAGGAATACTCCAGGGTTGGTTAGAAGAGTAGGGTTGGCAGGAATACAACCTCTCCAGGGTGAAGTTTGGTCTGATGAGAGTCTAGAGACTTTTAAAGAACTCGTGGACATTGACGGAGGTACAACTTTCCAAGTTACTCCTCAAACCCAGGATAAGGATGGATACAAGGTGATCATGGTTGATGAGGAAGGAATGAACATGAGGGATGTTCTTGTAGAGCTGGACCAGGCGAGGTTCGAACTTGAAGGTAAGGTGAATTGATAATTTTGAGTTTTTTTCTAATTGCATAGTTTTTAGTTATCGAATCTGAACCTCGCATGGATGAAATAGTTTCTATGGATCGTAGTATTGTAGACGGGGACCAGGTAATATTCCTGAATTGTGGAGATTCGCTCAACAAGATATATGTCATAAAGAAGCTAGATCGGGATCACTTAAATGGAGAACTGACTACTCTGAACCTAAAACTTGAATTTTTTCCTGTTAATCTGGATAATATTCCTGTTTTGGGTGGATATGTGGCCTGCCCCTCTGATAATGATCGTATCTTTCGAGGGAGGATAGAAAACATATTTACCGAGGAAATGTTGGCTGAAGTCTTCTTAATTGACGAAGGATTAAATAAAATAATAAGTTGGAAGGAATTAATTCCTATTCCTGACGGATTGTTTAGCTCTGAGGGGTACGCACAGATGGTTCTACTGAAAGATGTTCCGTCTAGAGAAGCACTTCAGTTCTCTAGAGAGATTTCAACCCTTGCTAATCAGGAAATAATCTACACGGTTCATATCTCAGGGGACAAGGTCATCCTGAGCAGCCAGGATTTCAACTTGAACACAAAAATTTCCGCAATTGCATATTTCGAGTCGAAGATAATGGATACAGTTGGAAACAATTTCTCCGACTTGGATCCTGGTATTTATGAAGTAGTTCTACTTTCCAACGCATCCACCAGCCTATTCTATGTATCAACAAAGGAACTGATAAATAGGTTGGTTTTATATTAAAGATTTATGAATATACAGTGAACTTGGATCTCTGGAATAGGAAGTGTTAAGAGAATCTGAGCTTAAAAAGCAAATAGTTTCACCTGTAGCTTAAAGGGACTGTAAGCGTCAGTGCTTAGGATCCGTTGGATCCTCAAGATTTTGGCTTTCTGGATCCGGATCCGCAAAATTATGCGGATCCACGGATCCGGATCCAAGGGGTAAAATGACAACCAAAAACTGCAAAAAAAAATTTTACTCCTAAAACCCAAATCTGAACTTTTGAAAAAAAGAGAGATTATAAAAATTTCATCATTTCTGAATGGTTCATCAAGTTTTAAGATAAAATAAACGAAAAAAATTTGAAAATTATTTTTTGTTAAACATATTCAGTAAATCTTAAAGAAATGACTTGGATCCGGATCCATTTTTTGCCAGTGCGGATCCAGGATCCGAAATCCGCATCAAAATTAAATGGATCTTAAGCACTGGTAAGCGTGATTTCAAGTTACCCTCCATGCAAAGTGGATCCGATTTATAGCGGTACAGAGATAATAGATATCTCTGTACTTTATTTCATGTTTACAAGATTAATTGAAATCGTAACTTCATTTTTACAGTCATCTTCCTATTCCACAGTTTTATTAGTCTCTTTGTCTGTTTTAATGATTTTATTTTAAGGTGGATAGAGAAGATATCTAGACTGACCGAGGAGAGTTTAAAGACTGAATCGACGAGTAAAGGATTGAAAGCTGAACCTGGTGATCTAGTTCTAGTTTCTAGTGGAGGAACCTGGTGCAGAGCACTTGTTAAGAAGTGTCAAGACTTGAATATTATTCAGGTAGTCTACACACCTTTCCAATTTTAAATGACCATGTCTATTTAATTTCGAATTTCCTCGCCTTATATTTAGGACGTAATTTTAAATGGAGTGTGGGTAAATAATTTTTTTAATAAGAAAATTGATGAATTTTTGGGGGGAATTGTACCGGAAAGGGTTTAATGTCGTTAATTTATTTCCTTTTTAATTCTTCGATGGCTGTAACATTTTGTTTTCAGGTTCTTCTGGTCGACATAGGTGTAGAAGATGAGTTTTCCATAACTGAGATCCGTCCTCTTCCTGCCAGTTTGCAACAAGAGAGATTCACATCCATTCCCTGTGTTTTGCAAGGCTCGGAAAACCTGGAACCGTGGGAGACTGAAAACTTGGATGTTTTTAACAGAATAGGATTCAATACTGAGCTCAGGGTGGAAATCCTTGGGAAGATTGGATGGAGAAATATTGTTCGTTTTGTCAATCTCTAAAATATGTCGCTAATGACTCCGTTACTGTTACGTAATTTTTTTTTACTTTTCTTAAAATTTTTTTCCCTTCTAGTGAAAATTCGACCACCAGTTTTTACTTTATTAATAGTATTTCATACCTCGATTATACAATGAATCTTTGTAAAATTGATTTTTTTTCTGAATATTTCCAACCTTGCACATATACTTTATTAATAGTTTTTCATACCTCTATTATAAAATGAATCTGAGTGAAATTGATTTTTTTTCTGAATATTTCCAACTTTGCACATATAGCCAGTGGACTGATTTAATACTCTTAATATTTGTTAAACACATTGTAAATTTTTAGTGAAGAATAAAAACAAAACAAAAACATTATTTTCGTTCAATCACGCTAAATTAAAACGTCGATTTCGTGGACACCGATACATATACTAAGCCTTATTATTATTATCCCGCAACTCAAAAAAAAATATAGATAACCATTCATTTCTTGTGTTTTTGAAGAAAAAAGTAGTCATTTTAAACTAGAAATTATCTTCTTGGGTTAACGTTTGTGGACAAGCTAACTTTTTGTTGTCGTTAATCTGCTTCTTTTCACATGAGAATTTTAACAACCAAACCTTACTTAAAGGGACTGTAAAGGAAAAATGAAAGGGGGTATAGGATTAACCCTGTGTTGGGTGTAGGCGTTACATATTTGTGGCGAATTTGTTGAATATTATCTGTTAAATACTACAACTTATTCTAAATCTGGCATATGGCCGTTATGATAAAATTTTGACACAGTTTTATGTCAATTTCTTGAGACAGGAACATCAGATAGATGACTTATAGGTATCGTTCAAAACCTGAGAACCTCAGGTTTCATCCTATACTTCTTTCATTTTTCCTTTACAGCTTTTAAGGTTGAAATTTTATTTTAAATTTGTATTCGTAAAGGGGGGAGGGAGCCCCCAGTCTCTCAGATTTGGTTCGCTGTACGAGCCTCCGCTAAAGAGTAAAGGTTTTTATGTGCAATGAATTATTTCTAACAATTTTATTTATAGTAGTATACAAATTTCATGATTATTAACTAGCATCTACTCATTTAGTACTTAATACTGAAACTTTTAACATTTTTGCCGAAAGGAAGATTTGGAGAAACATTTCTGGAGTGAACATAACTTTGCTTTGTTGTAATCTAATTTAAGCAATGCCTTCTTTTTTAAGAAATGTTCAGACATAAATAGATAATTGATATATATTTTTTTTCAATAAGAATTGCAAAAAAGCGTGTCACTGAAATCAAAAATTTAATTCGGAATTTGTTCTCTAAATATCTTCCTTTTTGCGCAGAAAATGTCAAGAATTTTTAGCTTAAAATTTATTAATTAGTAACAACAAGGCCCTTTTTATAATAATTGATAAATTATCCTTATTAATACTTCAAACTTTAACTAGACGATCTATAGGTCAACTTTAATAGTCGGTTTTAAATAAAGTATGTGTGTACGGACTACTTTGACATAGTAAGAATAAAGTTACAGTTTTCGGAAACCGTCCAAAAGATTACACTACATGAATTTGGTCAAATTCAATTTCTTATTTAACTTGCAATATATGGTTGAGAAAAATTTTATTACTTAAATAATAACAATGAAAGAGAAAAATTTATGACTATCACAGAGCGTTGCACAAATCAGATCTGAGAATAATAATCTCAATCTCAAGGTTTTAATACTCCTCCTCAACTAGAAGAACTTGGTCGGGTCTACTTCTTCTCCTACACAGCTTCCACACTCCTATCTCCAGGAAGTACGGAGAACCAGACCGGAACATACTCTGGATACTATCTAAACTTTTTCCTTTAGTTTCTGGAACAAAAAGAACGCAGAACAATAGAACGAGTGCAGTGAGAGATCCGAAGACCCAGAATGAGAATGCTTCCGAGATCGCAGAAACAAGGTTGGAAAAGAACTTGGTAACAATGAATGCTAGGGCCCAATTGAACGCAGTCGCTATAGATGATGCTGGACCTCGAACCTCGGGGGAGAATATTTCTGCGGTCATGAGCCAAGGTATTGGTCCAAATCCAACACTGAAGGCGAACACAAAGATGGATAGAGACGCGACAGGAAGGATTTGAAGTTTCGTCGCTAGATCTGTATCTCCGAGGTTATCCTTGATATAGAAGTAAGCACCTACAGAGGATATAGATATCACCATGACAAGAGAAGAAAAAATGAGGAGAAATCTTCTTCCAAGTTTGTCCATGAAGATTGCTCCGAGTATGGTTGCAACTACTTGAACTAGAGCGACTATAATTGACTCAATAGAGGGTGGAATACTGCTCCCTGCAGCAGTGAATATATCCACAACGTAAAATAGAACTGCATTCATCCCGCTCATCTGCTGACCAAACATCAAAACTAGAGAAATGATGAGCGGAGCAAGATTCTCCGACTTAATCAGATCTTGTATTCCTCCAGACCTGGATATTCCATCCTCAACACTTTGTTGAATTTCTTCATACTCCGCTTCGACATAGATAGTTTCTCTCAACCATTCCAGGGACTCTCGAGCTTCTCTATACTTCTTGTCCATTATATGCTGAGCTGGAGTTTCTGGTACCAGGAATAGAAGAACTGACCAGAGGAGCACTGCGGCTAGACATACTATAGACAGCCATCTCCAGGATAGAACTGCTCCAACAGAGATAGATAGGAGAACTCCTAAAACAACCATAACCTGCATTCCTGAACCCAGGAGCCCGCGGTAATTGGGAGTTGAAATTTCTGCTACATATATTGGGCAGGTAGTGCAGGATATTCCAGTAGCTATTCCACATACAAACCTACCAATATATAGGGTCCAGGTTACCGGAGCTACAGCTAGAATCAGATATCCAACAGAGAAGAATCCTGCGTCTAGGAACATTGCCCCCTTCTTACCAAACCTGGAACTGAGATAACCTCCTAGTGGTGCTCCTAGTAGGGCTCCCAGGGGGAGTAAACTACCGATCCAACTCCCCTCTGATTCAGTGACTTCAAATCCGTCCTGAGCTGCAGGTAGTTTGAGACCTGGGAGCGCTGAACCTGACCAAGCTATGCATGTTCCCATCACAAGGTTTCCCATAGTTGCTGAAAATAATGAATTTAATATTATTTTTTAATGTTTTACGAATCAGGATTTAAACCAAACCTGCGAAAGCTGCCAAGAACTGTCTTTTGTTGGATCCCTCTGTGATAGCTCTAGGAGGATCAAGGCTCCCAGAAATTGATCCTATGGGAGGGTAGGACTGAGGAATATGATCTGGAGATCCAGACATCCTGCTCCGGATACGTTCAGCATAATCTGACATTGTCAAATGAGGAGGAGGGAGTTTTCACACTTGTGAAACATCTCGGATTTCTTATCTTACAACTGTGGCAGGAAATCAACATTTTTATAGCTTTCAGGGATCAGAGGAGCACGGAGCTTAAAATATACTCAGATTAAGTTTCTTCACAAATCAGACGATTTTAGTTAACCATCCGTTGTAAACAAAGTAGGGTAAAGTGTACAATAACAAACAACAATGAAAGTTGACTGATTGATTTATTTCAGGTTTAGATGAGAAAGCTCCTTATCATCACAAAACCTCATCACCCTACTCTCCTCATCCCTTTACTCTTCTGATCCCTCTACTCTCCTCATCCCTCTACTCTACTCTACTCATCCCTCTACTCTCCTCATCCCTCTACTCTACTCATCTCTCTACTCTCCTCAACCCTCTACTCGATACTCATCCCACTACTCTACTACTCTCCTTATCCATCTACTCTCCTCATCTTTCTACTCGACCCTCATCCCTTTACTCTCCTCATCCGTCTACTCTCTACTCTCCTCGAATCCCGCCTCTATTCTCCTTATCCTTCTACTCTCCTGATCTCTATAATCTCCTCATCCATCTACTCTCCTAATCTCTCTAATCTCCTTATCCATCTACTCTACTTATCCCTCGAATTCTCCTCATCTCTCTACTCTCTTTATCTATCTACTCTCCTCATCTCTCTACTCTCCTCATCCCTGTACTCTCCTCATCTCTCTACTATCCTCATCCCTCTACTCTCCTCATCTCTCTACTCTCCTTATCCCTCTACTCTCCTCATACCTCTTCTCTCCTCATCTCTCTACTCTCCGCATCCCTCTACTCTCCTCATCTCTCTACTCTCCTTATACATCTACTCTCCTCATCTCTTTACTCTCCTTATCCATCTACTCTTTCCTCATCCCTCTACTCTCCTCATCTCTCTACTATCCTCATCTCTCTCCTCTCCTCTCTACTCTCCTCATCTCTCTACTCTCCTCATCCCTCTACTCTCCTCATCTCTCTACTATCCTCATCCCTTTACTCTCCTCATCTCTCTACTCTCCTCATCCATCTACTCTCCTCATCTCTTTACTATCCTCATCCCTCTACTCTCCTCATCTCTCTACTATCCTCATCTCTCTACTCTTCTCATCTCTCTACTATCCTCATCTCTCTACTCTCCTCATCTTTCTACTCTCCTCATCTCTCTACTCTCAACATCTCTCTACTCTCATCATCCCTTTACTCTCCTCATCTCTCTACTCTCCTTATCCCTCTACTCCTCTCATCTCTCTACTTTCCTCATCCCTCTTCTCTCCGTATCTCTCTACTCTATTCATCTCTCTACTCTCCTCATCCCTCTACTCTCCTCATCCCTCTACTCTCCTCATCCCTCTACTCTACTCATCCCACTACTCTACTACTCTCCTTATCCATCTACTCTCCTCATCCCTCTACTCTCCTCATCCCTCTTCTCTCCTCATCCCTCTACTCTACTCATCCCACTACTCTACTACTCTCCTTATCCATCTACTCTCCTCATCTTTCTACTCGACTCTCATCCCTTTACTCTCCTCATCCGTCTACTCTCTACTCTCCTCGAATCCCGCCTCTATTCTCCTTATCCCTCTACTCTCCTCATCTCTCTACTCTCCTCATCTCTCTACTCTCCTTATCTCAATACTCTCCTAATCCATCTACTCTCCTTATCCCTCTACTCTCCTCATCTCTCTACTCTCTTTATCCATCTACTCTCTTTATCTCTCTACTCTCCTCATCTCTCTACTCTCCTTATCCATCTACTCTCCTCATATCTCTACTCTCCTCATCTCTCTACTCTCCTCATCTCTCTACTCTCCTTATCCATCTACTCTCCTCATCTCTCTACTCTCCTTATCACTCTACTCTCCTCATCTTTCTACTCTACTCATCCCTCTACTCTCCTCATCTCTCTTCTCTCATCATCCATCTACTCTCCTCATCTCTCTACTCTCTTCATCCCTCTACTCTCCTCATCTCTCTTCTCTCCTCATCTCTCTACTCTCCTCATCCCTTTACTCTTCTCATCCCTCTACTTTCCTCATTTCTCTACTCTTCTCATCTCTCTACTCTCCTCATCTCTCTACTCTCCTAATCTCTCTTCTCTCCTCATCTCTCTTCTCTCCTCATCCCTTTACTCTTCTCATCCCTCTACTCTCCTCATCTCTCTACTCTCCTCATCCCTCTACTCTCCTCATCTCTCTACTCTCCTCATCTCTCTTCTCTCCTCATCCCTTTACTCTTCTCATCCCTCTACTCTCCTCTACTCTCCTCATCCCTCTACTCTCCTCATCTCTCTACTCTACTCATCTCTCTACTCTCCTCATCTCTCTACTCTCCTCATCTCTCTACTCTCCTCATCCCTCTACTCTCCTCATCTGATCCCTCCATTTTCCTCATCCCTCTGACGTGGAATCTCTATTTAGAGCTATCTCTAGTTCTGTTTTAAAGCTGTTTTTAGTTGGAACAGAGGGTGGAAACAAATAAAGTCGTATGAGGATGCTCATTGCTCCTTGAATTTCTTTCCATTTTATTTGCAGATGATAGTACATTTCAGCTCAGCGGAAATAACTTCATTGACCTTCACTGTATGGCAAACTTATTACTTTAAAAAGCTGCTGGATGGTTTGCCCGTAGATATTTATTTATCCAATGTGGTTGCCTTAAACAAATTTACCTTAAAAATATCTAAAATTAAATACATGATTTCTAAGCCTAAAAATACTAAATCTATCAGAATGAAGTCTTAGAATAAAGGAATGAAAGCTGGAACGAAACTAAATATAAGCTTGTATACGCTAATCATCTTATTTTTAAAACTAATATAGAACTGCTAATATGTATATTAAAACTTACAAACTCTGCTCGAACAAATAATTTTGCTATTGAAATTTAAAGTGACGACATTGACATTTTTGATATCGGAATCTTGTCGATGAACATTTCTTTTAACTCGACTACGCCTAAAGGAAAATGGATTGTAAGTACCCAACCTGTATAATGGATGGGGCGAACCAGAGGCGCAACTAGGACTTTTGCTAGGGGGGGGCAATATATTATTTTGTAATGGTCGGGGGCTAAGGGGGGGTTTCCCCCCCTTTTTCGAAAATTTTTCAAAAACATAAGTGCTTTTTTAAGGGTTTGAAGTCGAAAAAAGGAAATTTTAAATTGTTGCATGCAGATTTGCAGCTGTGTTCAATTCAAATCGATTTTTTGTTTTGTGTTTTTACAAAATTTATACTTCCAACAGCTGTAAAATGAATGATATGAGTTCCCCCCTTCTCAGGTGCTAGGGGAGGGCGCGCGCCCGGCCGCCCCCCCTAGTTGCGCCTCTGGGGCGAACCCAGTTGAAAAAAAACCTTTCCTCTTTTAACGAGGAAAAATAAGTCTTAAGACTTGATAATTGTACTCATATATTCTACGACATTTATATATACATCAAAGTCAAAATGTCAAAACTCAAAGTCGAATAAATGTAATTAATTTTCAGTCCCTTATTTTACTTAAATTATAGTTTTAACTTTCTTTTAAGCTCTATCCTTCCCTTTCAACAAAATAATAAATGTGAAGCATGTTTTTAGAAATTTATTCAACTACAAAGTACTCTGTTACACAGTTGTACTTAATAAACGAATATATATATTTCGATGTTAATTATATTTTCGAAATTTTATCTATTAAAACATATCGCACTAAAATAAACATTAAAATTATAAATCTTGGAGTTGAAAAAACTTATGACAGCTTCCCTCATATTGAAATCCCTGGACTGATTTGACTCAAATATTGTGATTGGGGAACTCGGGAATGTTCTTAGCTTTCATGGGTTCAAGATTTCAAGTTAATTGGGTCGACTTATATACCAAACATTTAGTTTCCTGGTAAAATAATTCAGAAAATGTAGTGCGATTTCCCGTTTAATACAAAATACTGAAGACTTAATTATAACTCAATTTCATCCCTCAGAAATGCTTTTGTAAATTCTCTAAAACTTCTAGAATGCCATTTTTATTTACAAGGTTCAATTAATATTACACAAAAACATTATTATGTAATAATAAAACTCTGATCGATAATTTCTTACATCCTGATAAAATTGGAAAAAGAATGTCACTTTGTAATCGTTTATGTAAAATATACTTTCTTCAAGAATATGCCTCTATATTTCATTTGCTAACCCTGCATGTTAATCCAATAAAAAGGATCTAAGAGCTTTTTAAAATATTGTCTGACTTGTTCAGTAAAATCTTGATCATGAAAATGAACCGTTTTGAATTAGACGAGGGAGGGAGGCATAGCGAGAGGCACGGAGACGGTTTCGCGGGGCCTGGTTGTCATTCTGCAAATCTGGAGTTTTGGAGGTCAATTTTGCGGGGCTCATGGCGCCTCTGCACCCCCCTCCCTCAGTGCAGTTAGAATTGTACATGTCTTAATCTCATTAAAAGTAGACTATTAAAACCTGTATGATCAGGTTATTTTTCGTAAGAAATGCTTTTGGTGGGTGTAAAAGCCTAATTATTGTTACTGAATTGCTAGACGTATAAGAGATAGAAACGGGGTCGAGCTTAGCGGATGTACTGGGTGTCCCGATAAACATGGGAATTCAGTGACGAATTTAATATCGTCTTTGTTATGAATACGGACAAGTTTACTCTGTTTGTATACTGTAATTTTCTCGCTTTACTAAGTACAACCGTATGCAGTCAAAACATAAACAAACAAAATGTGAACATAGCAGACGAAACTCTTACAGATTACAGCTTTCTCAGTAGGTATCACTATACTAACTCGAAAGAATTTTTTAAAAAGACGATGTCAAATTCGTCACTGAATTTCCATGTTTATTGGGACACACTGTAGCATGAGGCTCGGAGACGATTTTTGATTGGCTAGGAGAACATTATTCGAATCATGAGGCTCCGGAGGTCAGTTTGCAAGGCTGATGGATGCTCTGTACCCCCTCCCTAATCAGATATGCTACGCTATCAATGCATTGTCATTTTAAATTACGAGTCTCTGAGAAGTTAAACAAGATGTAAAGATTTACAAGTTTAAAAAAGAAAATGATAAAGAAATGAACTCATGAATACCAAAAAAAGATAACCAATAAAAAAAATACATTTGATCACTAACATTCCTAACATAAAATGTATTTGAATGTCTAAACTCTTCTCTTCTCTACTCATATACCTTATTTTAATTTTTGAAATGTAAAATATGCAGGAGATAGCAAACAACCGAAAATGTTGTTCTAAAATAAACCAGTGCTTTGGATCCATTAAATAAATGCGGATCCGTATCTTGGATCCGCACTGGAAAAAATGGATCCGGATCCAGGTCATTTCTTTAAGATTTACTGATTTTTTTTAACAAAAAATAATTTGAAAATTTTTTGTTTCATTTTTATCCTAAAACTTGATAAACCATTCAGATATGAGGAGATTTTTATAATCTCGAATTTTTTAAAAAGTCTAGAATTGGGGTGTACGGTCGAGTAAAAATGTTTTTGCATTTGCAGTTTTTGGTTTATATTCTACCCCTTGGATCCGCATATTTTTGCGGATCCGGATCCACGAAGCCAAAATATTGCGGATCCAACGGATCCGGATCCTATGCACTGAAATAATCTGACTTGGAACAGATTTATCAATATCTCCTATAATTTTGAAGGTGCAAAATTGCAGACCACATTTTGGAATTCCTGAGACTAGCATTTTTAGATGTTATCTATTTTACTGAGATACAGGGTGTCCCATGAAACATGGCAGTTGGTGAATAGTTTAGAATGTCTTCTTCCATAATTTCTTAAGTTGTTGCTAAGTAAAAAGATTTTTTTAAACGAAATTAACTGCAAAAAGCCTATAATTTCTGATACAGTATATGCAAGACGACTTTCATAACTATTTACTACCTGTCATGTTTTGTGGGACACCCTGTACTAATACTAAAACCAGTGTTTCGGATCCATATCATTTTGATTCGGATCCGGATCCGCGGATTCGCATCCGTGATGATGGATCCGGATCCTGACTCTGATACGGATCCGGATCCGAGGTAACTTTTGATTCTGTGAATCGGATTTTCCCTATTAAATGTTATGCAAGGTTATAATTTATAAACTTTAGTAATCCTAAAGTTAAAAATGTCGTCATTACTATTATATAAATGTAAACATTAAATTATTAAAGATAATTTTGAAAAATTTTCGTCATGTAAATAATACATTTACGAATCATTTTGATTTATTTATTCCATGGTTTTGGTTAATTTTTGGCGCTACCCGGATCCATATCAACGTTTCCTGATACGGATCCGGATCCGGATCCGACCAAATGATACGGATCCGGATCCGAAACGCTGACTAAAACTGTGGAAACATACCACGCGGAACGAATACGAGATAAAGTCCCCACTTTCCATGTAATGTAAACTGAATTTAATTGACAAAATGAGCAAAATGAATACAGTAAAACAGAAAACATATCAAGGAAATTGCATGTCAAATTCCACGATACTAAACTCATCTGTATATTTGTCTTGTATCAAATAAACGTCAAAACGAAATTTAAAACTTTGATGAGGTTTTTTTTGAAATTCCATCAATGCTAATAGAGAAATACTCAGAGTCTTAAGTTTAACGATAAAAGAAGAAAAAACTGGATACTTAAATACAACACTTAGAAGATATACAATTGTTACTAAAAACGGGTGGAAAGCACCCTGAAAGTCTATTTTAAAGAAATTATCATCCTGAACGTCTCGATAAACACTTTTTAATCTAAAATGGGTTTTTTTAAAATGATATTAACAATGCTATAACATACTCTTTAGGCTGAAAGGGGTCCCTTTGCACGCTCAGTAAATGACACTTGATATTATGATTTTTCTCATCTTTTCTTATTCTTTAGACTACCAACAATTTGTCTCGGTGCCAACAATGATGTAAAATCTTCTTTGTATAATATAAAGCAGTTTATCAACCGAGCACATAATTTGTTGATCATTAATAAACTTCTATCTAAAATTTCTTAAAGGTATCATATTTCGCGTATTGCGACTGAATTTTTGAAATTGAAATTTTAATGCACTAAATTATTCCTTTAAAAACGTAATGATTGCTGGAGACTCAAAAGTTGTGGTATGGAAGACTAAACGGTTGTGGCTTATGGCAGCCGGGAGACAAAAAAGCTAACTTGTGGCATGGAAGGTGTAAAATTTGTGGCTTATTACCACCTGCCTTCCCCCGCTCGTAGTATACGGGCAAGTTTCAGAAAAAACTTAAATCCATCAAGTAGCATGTTATGTACCCGGAAGATCAAAATATAGGACTTAAGTTTGTAGATTTAGTACCAGGGTGGTTGGAAGCTTAAAATGATTCTACAGAAAGGTTTACTGGAGTAGTTCTTGGTTCGAAATTAGAGATTTTAGCGAAAGGTTTTAGTAGTACCAGAGGAGATATTATAGAAAAGATTTATTAGAACCAGAGTGGTTTATAGTTGGGAGATATTATAGAAAGATTTATTAGTACCAGAGTGGTTGATAATTGGGGGATATTACAGAAAAGATTTATTAGTACCAGAGTGGTTGATAATTGGGGGATATTAATTTATTAGTACCAGAGTGGTTGATAATTGGGGGATATTACAGAAAAGATTTATTAGTACCAGAGTGGTTGATAATTGGGGGATATTACAGAAAAGATTTATTAGTACCAGAGTGGTTTATAGTTGGGAGATATTATAGAGGACTTATTAGTACCAGCGTGGGTTGTAGTTGGGAGATATTATGGAAAGCAGAGTGGTTTAAGGTTGGGAGATATTGTAGAAAAGATTTATTAGTACCAGAGTGCTTTATAGTTGGGAGATATTATAGAATGAGTACCACGTGACCTGCCACTGAAGTTACCACTGCAATGATTCTTCCTCTATAGCCAACACTATAAACACTATTAGTTATTTATTTTTAAATGTTATTTATACTGCGTATTTATCCTTGTATTAAGACATTAATATTTAAATGTCGTTTTAGTTACTAAGACATACAAAATTTCATATTCTAACAGTGTAGTGTAACTGTATACACTAAGTGGTAAGAAAGCGTGGATTATATTTTAGCCATTGGGATGTAAACATTATCAGAAACTTTGCATCACTTCAAAGTGGAATCGGAAACCTATAAAAAATTAGAATTTATGTGATAACAAACTATTACAAACATACATGAACAACGGTATTTCTCAAGTTCATAACTTCATGCAAGACTTCATCCTGAAACCTGCTTTTTATATTCTGTGTTCTAAATCCTTCTAATCTTTTGACCTAACATCTTGAATTGGAAAGCATTTATTAACCATATATGGAAAACTTATAACTATGATTACTGACTATACAGGGGTTGAAAATGTTAAAAATAAAAGTGAGCATGAAAATTAGCAATGGTCAAAATAACCATGGTAGAGAAGATAAAACAGACAGTTAATAGTTAATAATTTCTATATTGGAATTATAAGATCTTAATTGGATGGAAGATTTCGATCCTAACAATTTCCTTCTGTCGATGAATATTGAAAATGAATTAGGGTTTCTGATTAACTGAGGGGACAAGGTTCTCATCAAGCTTGCTCTTCTCTGACCAACATTGTCGCTGACAAGATTATCAATGATCATGTTTAGGAGGATTCCGTCATCATTTCCAGTTTAACACTTTTCCACCGGTAAACCTCGATATCCGGTATTCTCAAACTAGAATTTTAAAATAATTTTTTTCTTAAAACATTTAGGGTTTAATTTGCTTGATCATTTTAGTGTTTATTTCCCCCTCTTACACAATTTCAAATTTGATTGTCCCTTTAATCTAATTAAAACCAAATTCGAAAACTACTAGCAGGTAAAAATTCCAAAAATGATTAAGAACAAGACATCTTGTCGGGATTTGTAAGGTTGTTACCTATTCAAAATTGAGCCCCATTGGGCCCACTTTTACTTTTCATCGCAATCCAGTCTTTAACAGACAAATCCAGCCACTACATTGCAACCAATGATGAGTTTTAACCAATTCCAGCCCCAATGGGCAATTCACAAACTAAAATTAAAATCTAGTTAAAACAAATTGGTTATATTTCAAGAAAAACATTAAAATATAATAATATATATTTGTATTGTAAATAACCAAACAAATTTTATAAACAGAGTTTAATATGTGATCATTAATCAAATGGACTTGATCAATATTATTAAATTCAAAATGCCCATAAGCACGTGTTAAGAATATACATTAATAAAACAAATTATATCGAAATCGTAAGGATAAGAATATTTTTTTAGATTGATTATAATTGGACACCAAGGGGAAAATTGAAATTGGAAGAATCAAATAAAATTAAAAAATAACTAGGGAACATGGACAACGACCAGATTATTATTGTAAAAAAAAGCAATTGAAGAGTGAAAACATACATTAATAATTAATTAAATATACCCACATTTGAAATTGAGACGAAAAACTCTATAATATCTCATTTCATGTGATAGACTTAAATTCCAGAAAGTCCTTATCACTTCAGATGTTCAAATAGAAAACGATTTTCCCCCCTTTCCAAGCTTATATTTTTAAGGAAATATCCGAAAAATTGCACAATAAAATATTTGTGAGATTATTTCTTTTTCAAAACAAATGCACTTAAAAAATAAGCAGTGGAAACATAGCAGAAGAATGTGGTTCGTTAGAAAAGCAAATCAAATTCTTGAAAATCAATAAGTAAGCTAAAATTATGAAATTAAAAAAATCAATACAACATATAATTTAAATCTTTATACAATGCGTTTAATTAATGCACGAAACGTGAAAATTCGTCTCTTTAAGCTCTCGACTCTTTTTCAGCTAATTATGACCGACTCCTAGAGCGACGTCGTCTACTCCTACTTCTGCTTCGTGAGACGGATCTCCTTCTCCGTGATACGGATCTCCTTCTCGTAGAACGACTTCTCCTGCGAGATCTAGATCTAGATCTGCTTCTAGACCTGGTCCTGGCCCGTCCACCTCTCCTAGGACTAGGGGGTCTCCTGTATCCATACTTGAAGTCGGTGCAATCCCTCGAAAAATGACCCTTCTCCCCGCATTGATAGCACCGCATGCTAGGATCAAATCCTCGTCGGCCACGTCCCTTTGTTCGTGGCCGAGCAACGGTCACACGAACTCTTCTCCCACACATCTCCTCTCCATCTGTAGCTCTGCAAGCATCATATGCATCATCCTTATGCTTGAAAACAACAAATGCAAAGCAAGGGGTAGATTTAGCCAGCCATACTTCTATCAAAGGACCGTATTTTGAGAAAACTTTCTCTAGTTCCCGTTTCTCCGATCTGCTGTCTAAATCTGCAACATGGAGTCGGTGACCATCCAGATCTGGGGACTGGGATCTGCTGTAGGATCGGCTGCGCCTTCGGTTCCTGGATCTGGACCTAGATCGTGACCTTGACCTGGATGATCTGCTGCGTGACCGGCTTTTCTTACCTTCAGCACTCCTTGAGCGACTTCTGCTCCGTGAAGACCCCATCTTAAGATTAAATCAATTCTCTGAAATAAAGATTGTTCTGACAGATATTCAAACCAGAACAGAAGTTTTAAATACCAGCCGATACGGTTTTAATTTGACAAATTCCAGTTAATTGGGCATCTTTGTCTATTTGATAAATATTAATTATCAACAGGGGTGCATAAAATTCCCTCCTATACTATCCCTAATGTTGATTGATTGATATTAGGGGTAGAAATTAATCATGTTGTTATTGTAAACAATTGGAAGCATTACATCAAGTTGAAGAACAGTGTCTATTTTTCTGTATAACATAATTTATCTCTTATCTTGATTACTGATATTAACATCCAATCCCAATTGGGATCAGAACAGAAATTAAATGTACCCTTGATGATAAAACTTGCAACAACCTGAAAACCGGATCCGTCCTAGTATATGTACCTCTAATGAAAAAGTAGGGTAGATAATCTAGCCTTAAATCCACCTGGCAGGATTTATTAATCGTGCGATTTGGCTTCAACGAAGCAGCAATTATGTCTGATGTAGGTCCTGGGAACAGGGGAAGGCAGGCGGCCATGAGCCACCACTATTTCCCCTTCCGTGCCACATATTAGCTTTTTTCTCTTCAAGCAGCCATGAGCCACCACTATTTCCCTTTCCGTACCACCGCATTTGACTCTTCCAGGCAAAACTACTTTTTTAAATGATATATTTAGGGCCTTTAAAGTGTAATTCTAAAAAATCCAGTTGTGTCATGCAAAAAAGTACAACTCAAACCATTTTTTCAATTATACTTAAGATTAATATTTTGTGTGTTGAATTCTTAAACTGTTTTTGACAAATTTGACTGAGTATTGCATCTTGAAATATCACAAAGTTGGTTAATGATTGATTTTAAGATGGATTTAGTATTATGAGTCAGTAATTGAATAATCATTAGACTTTGTGATATTTCAAGATGCAATACTCAGTCAAATTTGTCAAAAATTTCATTGTAAAATAACTTAATTAGTCACATGAAAAAACACCCTTAAACAATGTGTAAAATTGTAATAAGAAATTATGTAATGCCAATGGAAATGGAAATATATTTTTTATAGAGTAATATATATGAGTGAAAAAATAGTAAGTGCAGCACTAAGGTAGCAATATTTTTACATACTATAAGAGTAATTTTCTGTTTTGAGCACTTAAAATACTCACTTTTAATGCTTATTTCTTTATAAAACTTACTCACTACGTTTTGCTTGGTACTATACCCAATTTTATTCAGACTTTGACCCCCCCTTTTTAAAAAGCTGGATCCGCCCCTGTTTGGTTGGATTCACAACAGGCTCCTTGGTTGGATTCACAACAGGCTCCTGGGTTGGATTCACATGGCTCCAAGGTTGGATTCACACGAGGCTCCTCTGTTGAAGTGTACTGCAGCTGTGCCGGTTGATAAAAAATTACCAGTTAAAATGTTTGATTTAGTTAATTTGATCTCCTCTTTCATGTATACAACAGCAAAAACATGGAGTATATACTTGGCAGTATATAAATCACTTCACTGTCACACCTACAACAAAGGAACTACAGCGAAGATATAAGGAGTATTTACTTTGGAGGTACGTAATTACTCCACCCTTGCACCTACAACAGAGTTTCTACAGCAGAGATATGTAGAATATATACTATGGTGGTTTGTATTTACTCCGCTATCACACCTGCCTACGACAAAGGAGATCTATCAGAAAATACAATCTAGAATATAAGTTACAGATATGCAGTAAGGAAGTTCTTTAGGAAAGTGCTCCGTGTATTGAGTAAAAGATGCTTGTTTTTCACAATAAAACCACTCTGTGAGCACACATATGAACCTCATTCGTCAACAGTTTAAGCAAAACTGAATAGGTTCACTTATATTTGTTGACGAGGGACACAATATCAAAATGTCTGACATTATTTTGATGACATTATTGTCCGACAAAATTCCTGCTATCAGAAAAAAGGCAAATCTCTGACCATATAGATACAAAATAATCAAAGTCCTACAAAATCTTCTCTGTCAGAAACAAGGTGGAGCTTTGATGGCATGGCTATAAAATATCCCATGAAGTTTCTTCTCCAAATCTTCGCCATATACAAAAAATACCAAATCATGGTGGAGGAGGGAGGGAGTCCAGAGTTCCTCAAATAGTAAGCACCGCCACCCAAATCTGTTTTGCGGCAAGTGCCCTCCTCAATTGGTAATCTCCACCACCTCAATTAGTAATCACCGTAAAATTTTGTTTTCTGTGATTTGAATTTAATGGCATGCACTTTTAACACAATTTTCGACATCTATCGGGGTTATATGGCATCTGTATTGACTTAAACTAAATTTTCAAATTATTTTCAGATTTGTTTGGTCAACAAAAACTGAGAATCAAGGAACAGTTCATTTTAGCCGAATCTTAGATCCAATTCGCCACTTTAATGACTGCATTTCATGATTGGCGTCAAGATACAAAAAAGGTCAGGCTGCCTGTTTACTAAAAATTATCTCATTGCGCCCAAAGTAATATCAATCTCCATTTAAAAGATATTTTCTAAAAACCTTTACAGTGTTTAGATTTTTGTATTCGCCAACTCGAGTTCAACATCTACAACAAAACTAATTATATGCATAGAAAGGACTTAAAACTTACTAAAAATTATCTCATCACGCCCAAAGTAATATCAATCTCCATTTAAAAGATACTTCAAAAAACCTTTACAGTGTTTAGATTTTGTATTCGCCTACTCGAGTTCAAAATCTACAACAAAACTAATTATATGCATAGAAAGAACATAACATTTTAAAAAATTAGTCTCATTACACCAACTACTGAAAATGAAGTATTTAGTCCACTAATAATGGGTTAAAGTTTCTTCTCTATATAAGGAGTTTAAAACAACATTCAGAGGAAAATGCTGCAAACATTCTTAAAGCGAAACTTGAAACTAAAAAACGTAATACATTTCTAGCATTTAGTGTGGCATATTTATTGATTTATTTTCGAAACTAAGGAGCATTAAAGAAAGCTTTAACAATACTGTACACCATAGGGCCATTAAAAGAGGTCAATATGGTCTTATTTCTAAGAAATAAACGATTTAATTTTATGCTTTTTGGGCTGATTACTATTTGAGGTGGTGGAGATTTCCAATTGAGGAGCGCGCTTGGGTGGCGGTGATTACTATTTGAGGAACTCTGGACTCCCTCCCTCGGTGGAGATCGAATGTTATCTGGGCATAGACTTTATCTCCAAATTACTTGTGTCCAAATATATATTCAGTAAGATTTAAAAAAGAAATACGAAACATTTTGATTGAATATTAATGTTTGTAGTTCAATACAGTAATTGAAAATTGAAAATGCTGGACTATTTATTACGCAACAAAACCAAAATAAAACATTAAAACTGCAGCAGTTTTGCCGCATGCTAGAAGTTCTTTATTCTAAAATGGCGGGAGCCATCGACCGGTCCGACTATCGACAAGTGTTATATATTCTTTCCAAATTTTATCAAATTAATTTTCTTAAATCTAATTCAATAAAACTTAAATTCAGTTGTTCTATGGAAAATAAAATATTTTTTTTCAGAAACCAGGCTTTCTCAACTACGTTTCTGTGTTACTATTTGTGTCCACCGCTCGACGCGCCATCTATTCTATCAGTATCCTCGTGCGAGATCCATGAATTCTGTTTAATCGCTTTCTGCAACCAAATATTTTCCGAAATCCACTAACATCCCCGTGATTTGGGGATTAAATTAACTTACTGTCACAATGGAGAATGCCTACGGTATAGGTATCACTAATCGCTATGCTATGTTCATCGATGACGATGAGAGGGACCCCCTTGACATCTTAAAGGAGGCGGAGACCGACAAGAACAAGGTGAAGAAGGTTGAGGGAGTGAAGCCTGCTGCCAAGGTTGCCCCTAAAGCTGTTGCAAAGAAGGAGCCAGCCAAGAAGGAAAATGATAACTCAGGTAATTAATGTTAAGTATAAATGATTTGTTTGTCAGCTGAATAATATCGTTTGCGATGATTTGTTAAACCCCCTGTATTAGACTTAAGTTTTCATTTTAACAATTTCAATAAGTTTTTTTGTTTTGTTTACAGCAGTTGAGCTATTTATTTTATTCTGAAGTTAAAAAAAATATTTCTAAACCAAGTGCGTTTTAGTGGTCACAGTAATAATGATCGATTTTTCTTTTCTCAGCAGATTTATATAGTGATAATCTAACACTTGGATATGTGACAGTTCTAAAAATTCATTATTTTTGTTGTAGATAAGGAAAACCAGAGAAACAACCAGAGATATGAGGGTAAGCGCGTCCTGGACGCCAGGAGAGCGCAGGAGGGACCCAGAGAGGAGCGCAACAACCGGATAAACCAGGAAGGAGGACCCAGGAGAGATGTCGACGATGAGAACCGAGGACGTGGACGTGGTGGTGGCGGACCACGTGGAGGACGTGGAATGGGACGAGGAAGAGGAGACGGAGCACCGCGTGGACGTGATGGACCTGGGCGTGGTGGAAAGCGTGAGTACGAACGCAAGTCCGGTGACTCCAGAACGTAAGTCAATTTTCTATTACATTCGAATCATTCGAAGCGAAATTTGATAAATTCAAAGATGTGTACAATCACGTTTTTATTTTTTTTGGGGGGCCGAATGAGAACTTAAAGCCCTCTCTGAATACGATTAAAGTAACATTAATCTTTTCAATTTTTTAAACCATTTTTCTTATGGGTCTAAAATTTTATGTGCCTGAAATTCATGACTGAATTAATGAACTGCACCAAATTAAAAACTAATTAAATCTCAATGTCGATTGTCGGATTGTTGGCGCATCTTGTAAATATAGAAATCTAATTCTCCCCAGGGGAATCAAGGCTGAAGAGAAGAAAGGAGGAAGCGGAAAAGGAAACTGGGGAACTATTGAGGATGATATTAAGGCCAAGGTAGGGTTAATTTCAATTTTATTATTAATTTATTTTCGGATTTATTTATCTAAAATCGGTTCAAATATTTTTATGTTGTTACTAGGAATCTGAGGAGGGTACTCTTAACACCTCTGTTGAGGAGGGAGGAGCCCCTGCTGATGAGAACGAGGAGAAGAGAGATGACGGAGAAGATGAGGTAAAAAAAATAGTTCATCTGTAAGAACAGTGAAAACCAGAAAACTATGGAATAGTAAGACGACATTATAGCAATAATTAAGTGTATTTGATGGTTTTGCAAAGAAAAAAGTTTTACCAAATAACTTATTTTGTGAAATTGGTCTGTTTACACTGCACAATTGCTGTGTTTCATGGTCATTGAACTTTTTAAAGTTAAAACGAAGTTCTAAAAGTCGTCGTACTATTCCTGAGTGTTTTGGGTATCGCTGTAGGGTGATAATCTTGGGTACTCCATTTGATCTGATTTAATATCATGGTTTAGCATCAAAGTTGCGCCTCGATAACAAAAAATCTGTTTTAATCTTATTAAAGCTTCAGTCTTCATTAAGAAATAATAATGCAAAACTTGTTCAACGATTTGCGTAGCGAGTTTAATTTTGTTATTCTAATCTACATTTGGTTTAAAATGTACACATCCAAATTAAAATTCCGATTTTATTAAGAAATATTAATTATTAAATACACATTCTATATCCAGAACTGTTTATATTTATGTGAGAGGAGTATACACTTATTTCAGGGATGTTAAGTCTGAATTACACGAACATAGTTTAAAATGCTGATTTCTATTTAGGGTCCCAAGGAGGAGGAGGTTAAGGAACTCACTCTGGATGAATGGAAAGCTCTTCAAACCAAAGCTGAGCAGCCTAAATTTAATCTAAGAAAGGCCGGAGAGGGGTAAGTTTTTTTTAATTTAAGACGGACATTTTGATAGCAACGTTTATGCTATTGTTAAATAGCAACTTAATGTATGATTACGACTTGTATTTTAGTCTATTGTGGAACGTACGCGGAATTCGGATGCAAAATTGAGATTTTGAACTTTGAAGTATTAAAGTTTCAAATAATAGTTACCTCAGAACATTTTAACATTACATAAAATTGAAGAATTTTATCAATAAAAAAATACAAAGGTTAAGAAGCAGAATAACTCATCATTGTTTTGTTTACGAGCGAGCTAATTGCTATGTAGATATTACTACCTAATTTTTAAAGGAAACTAATAAATTATGGGAAAACGATCAACAAATAAAGAAACGCATGTTACTCTAAAATTCAATTTCGTCAACACAAATTGTTCCTTAATCGATATTTTTTGAATTTCTCTTTTTGTTACAAAACTCGCTGATTTAACATAAACTGTCATAATTAAAACAGTAACTTTTTTTTTGCCTTCTAAAGCCTAAACTTATGTTTAAACTTTTAACCATCGGTAGAAAACGTAAATATCTGATATTGATGACCTCACAGACAAATTTTTTGCGAGATATTAGAAATCCTCTATTCCCCCTGTAAATGTTAGTTTTAGCACTTGAATTAGGAAAATAAATGTTACATAAACTTCCACAATTTAATTGATAACTAAGGCTTCTTCTCTTACATTATTATATATTTATTGGAACTTGAATTTCTAGATCTGATATCGACCCCAAGTGGAAGAAGGCGGCTGCCTACAAGAAGGAGAAGGAAGGACAGGAAGATGAGGAGGAGGAAGAGGAGAACGTAAGTTGAAACTTATCTCAAATCTTAACACATTAAATGTAACTGCGGTATTTAGGCCAAGCATTTTGGCATTCTTAACTGAGATAAATATGCTAATTCAGAGTTTTCAAGGGTGCCAATATTGAATCAAAAAATGTTTTAGATTGGTAAAGAGTAATGAATTATTATAATAGCAAAAACAAATGTTATCAAATTTTATGGATAGAGCGCACTGTTCGTGCACAATATATTTGTTTTTCTTCGGAATCAATCCAGTTTTTTTCTTTTTTTTTACAACTTAATTAATTTAAGCTGAAATTTGAGAAGAAAACTAAAGATTTAAATATTTAAAGCAATTTCTTGCGACCGCCAAATTAATTCACTTAAATTCACCAACCACACTTGACAAATTTGAACTTTTTATAAACGTCACAAACAATAGGAGGACGAACTTTATTTTTAAAAATATTTTCTTTCTTATACCTTTTAATAAAACTTGTACGTACATTTTTTGATCTTGTTGGTTTAGGATAAATTCATTAAACTTTTTCAGTATGTGTATCCTCAGCGCGCTAACAGGCAGAAGCATCTGCTTGACATAGACTTCCATTTCGCTGACCAGCAGGCTATGCGTGGAGGAGGACGCGGCAGAGGCCGTGGTCGTGGCGGAGACCGTGGAGATAGAGGTGGAGACCGTGAAGATCGCGGCGGATACCGTGGTGATCGCGGTGACCGTGCTGAGCGCGGAGAGCGTGCTGAGCGCGGAGACCGCGCTGAGCGAGGAGACCGCGGCCGTGGTCGTGGAGGTAACCGTGGAGGACCTCCTCGTGAGGGAGAGGGACCACCAAGACGTGGAGGAAGGGTAAGTTTAACTATCAATTAGTTATTAATTACTCCTCGTAAACATTTTTGATTTATTTTAATTTTATTTATTGAAGGGCGGACGTGGCGGAAGCCAGCAGTTCAGCCTGGACGACCAGAAGGCGTTCCCTGCCCTGGGATAAACCCAGGTATTTCAACTCAAATAAACTTCAAGAAATTTTAAGTATTTTTTCGTGATTACATCTCCAACAATCTTGAAATGAACTTTAAGATCAATTAGGAAAATAATAATTTAATACTCTTGTATATCTATTACATTAGAAACCTATTTAATTTTGCGTATTTCTAGGAAAAATACCAAGAAAATTTCAAGTTTTCTTAAGCATACAGGTAAGAGAAAAGGATTTAACATTTTTTTTTCAAAAATAGATTTTTTTAGTTCGCAATTCATCTGAAAATCTTAAATATCTTCTTATTTTAGAGCGGTTTGCTGATCCTATATCGTGGAATATTCAAGAAAAACATAATTAATCAACATCTTGCCTCGGAGATTTTATGTTCTTCTACAAATTGTATTTTTTTCTCTTAAACATGAAAATCAAGTGGAAAGCGATTCATCCAGAACTATATGTATATTTTGTACGGATCCAAAAAGGTTTCTTTTAATCCAATCCTACCTGGGATGAAGAACATGGTCTTGTGTTCCATCAGACCCTGTTTTCCATCTTTAGTATTAATTCTGTTAATCGCATTGTTTTTATTGTAAAGCCCGATTATTCTGTAGTCAATAAAACATTGCTTTTTAAAACTAAAGAATATTAATGAGAGCACCCGATTGGTAGTTGCGAGGTTCATGTCTGGTAAATTTGATTTGTCCTTTTGTTCGGAATCGGAAGCTTGCATCCACTTCTCTTACATTATACAGGGTTACCCGTTCAAAAAAGAATAAAAAACATAATTGGTTCTTCGTTTTCTGCAACGTTTCCTGTAATTGTCTTTTTTTAAAGATCAATCCTTCACTAATAGAATTATTTCTCAATTATCTACGCTGAGCTTGGGAAAAATACATGTGTGATAATAAAAATACAGAACATTGAAGATTAAAATCATTCACGAAATGTTTGGTAAGTTGTATAAAATATATCTCAACGAATTTTAGTTTTGTGGATTTTTATCAATTTACCAGATAAAATGGTTTATATAGAATTTTTCCTTTTTTAATCTGGAACACCAAGTCTTCACATAACACGATGCGTGTAATTATAGCGAAGAGTTTAAGGAATATTGGGGAATAAAGGGAGTACAAGGTATATCGGGGAATACATTGAGTTGGAGGAATATTGGAGAACATATGGAGGAATTTTGGAGAATACACTAAGTTTAAAGAATGTTGGAAAATACAGAGAGATGGAGGAATATCGGAGAGAACAGGACGTCGGAGCAATAATGGAGAATACAGGGAGTAAGAGGAATACTGGAGAACACGGAGCTTGATGAATATTGGAGAATAAAGGGAGCTTAAGGAATGAATATAGGGAGTTGAAGGAATATTAGAGAATACAGGGAGTCTAAGGAATATTGGAGAGTACAGTGAGTTGGAGGAATATCCCTGCAAACGTTTAGTCTTCGGCTCCTCCGACAAACCGATGGCGAACATTAAGTCCAGAATTAAGGCCAATTTCTTATTCATGTTACCATAGGTACAACTATAGGCCGTATCTATCTATCTACACTGCTCTGGTAAAGCGTAACCATAGTGTGACTATGGTTCTACCTATGGTAGAACGTCTAAGAAATTGGTCATTACTTACCCGCTAACTTTGCCATCGGTACATAAAGTCGGTAAAAATGTTTCCTGGGATTAGAGAAAACAGAGAGTTGAAGGAATATTGAAGAAAACAGGAAGCTGGAAGACAGGCGCGTACACAGGATTTTAGCCAGGGGGGGGAAATTTTTTTTTGCCCCCCCTTGGAATTGTTTTGTGCAAAAAGTCAATTAACACCAAAAAGATTACATTTTTGGGTGTTACTAACCTTATAGAGTCTAAAATTTATTCCTTTGCTCGAAAAACTAACTTTATAAATTTATAAATGTATCACTTAACTCCATCACAGCTAACTAAATCAAAAATCACAGCATCATTAAAAATTCATATTTTCAATAATAAACGAAATTTCTTCTGAAATATTTAGATAGAATTTACTCCATCTACATATTCACCAACTCTATAAAGCTTCAATTTTCTTGGATTTGCTTGCACAAACATTTTCAATGATTTTCTCAGACAGTGAGCCATAAGTGCAAGATCGTTAAGTCTGCTCTCCGTCATAGTACATCTTGTGTAATGAAGTATTCTCTTTAGAAGGCTAAAACTTCTCTTTCCTTCATTCAATCTTATTGTCATCATTGCATAAAGGGGAACTTGAAATTACGCTTAATATCTCTTTATGGAATTATAAAGGAATTGAGTCTATGCCACAAACTCTGATTTTCTAATCACTATATCTTTGGAACCAAATGTTGTGACCTTATATTTCAAACTATGAATTCTGTTAGATCCAATCTTCTGAATTTGAAATATCGAAGGTTTACAACATCAGGTTCCCAAGATTCAAATATTTGAGTTTGTGCCAAAGACACAATTCCTTTATTAATTGACTGTAAGAAAAAATAGAAAAATAGAAAATAGAATACCTTTATTACATCTTCCATCATGTTATAAGCATCTAATATGTCGAGGTCTCTTTTTTGCAAAAGTTTTAGTTTAAAGTATCTTAAAATTTTGTGTTAAGAAGTGAATTTAGACAAATCCTTAGTCTTTATTGTCAGGTGTTACTCTTTAAATTTGTTTCCTTTAAATTTTGTATTTTCCAGGGGGGTGGCAGGGCCCCCCCTGGAACTCCCAGGGGGGGAAGAGGACTACTGCCCCCCCTATGTACGTCACTGCTGGAAGAATATTTGAGAAAACATAAAGTTTGAAGAATATTGGAAGATACAGAGAGTTGGAGGAATATTGGAGAATACAGGGAGTTGGAAGAATATTGGAGAATACAGAGAGTTGGAGGAATATTGGAAGATACAGAGAGTTGGAGGAATATTGGAGAATACAGGGAGTTGGAAGAATATTGGAGAATACAGAGAGTTGGAGGAATATTGGAAGATACAGAGAGTTGGAGGAATATTGGAGAATTCAGGGAGTTTGAAGAATATTGGAAGATACAGGGAGTTGGAAGAATATTGGAGAATACAGGGAGTTGGAAGAATATTGGAAGATACAGAGAGTTGGAGGAATATTGGAGAATACAGGGAGTTGGAGGAATATTGGAGAATACAGGGAGTTGGAGGAATATTGGAGAATACAGGGAGTTGGAAGAATATTGGAGAAAACAGGAAGCTGGAGGAATGTTAGTAATCTTCGACAAATCTACAATTTATTAGCACATATCTTTAAGGCCATAATTTAAAGGATGTAGATAAAATCAACCTGCAGATCTTCAAAAATTATTGAGTTTCATGTCGTCATTAAAGTCTCATTTTTTGTGGGTAACCCTGTATGGTTAATGTTTACTCAGACATTTGAGCCCGTTCTCTCCATAATAATGTTTAAACAGTGGTCGTGTTGTTCACGTACTTTGGGGGACGATAGTTTGGTCGCTAGATGTCTCTCGTAAGAACTATCTATCTATCAGATAAGAACTTTGCGTAACTTATTTTTAAGAACATTTTCGATTTTGTAGAAAAAAGACGACCGAAAATTTTTGGCTTCGCAAAAAGCCTTGGCGGGGGGGGGGCGGTAACTTTTAAACCAAAATATCCTTCTAAAATTTTATAACTCAAATATTAAGCTATTATTCAACTTTTTCATGTTTTCTGAATATCTCTGTTCAAATTCCGGATAGTTTTGCGGCATTCGCTCTTCAGCACCGCTCGCTATTATGAAACAGAAAAATAAAAGGTGCAATCAAAACGTTTCTAAATGTTCTTATTGAGTTTGTTAATGATACGCACTACACGTTTCAAGGGTGGTGGATTAGTTTAATGTTTTTCTTCTTATAAATCTAAGAGAATCTTTTCACAAATAGTGTGAAAGAATGAGACTTCATTCAGCTCAGATAAGACTGTACGGAATTTAAATTCATGATTCCTTGTTAGGGTCTGTCCTAGTGAACGATTTTTGGACCCCCCCAGGCCCCCCCCCNTGGTGTACCCATAGGGCAGTTCCTCCCTAAATAACAAAAAAATAAATAATAATAAATTTGCTGAAAAATAAATGGCCATGTACAAAATTGATAGGAGGGGGTGGGAGGCTGGGGGGGGGGTCCAAATATCGTTCTCTTGGAATGTACCCCTTGTTACTGTAATTCGATTCTTTCGTACGAAAATCAATAAAAAATCCGCTTAAAAACTAAATTTAAGAAAAAAGACCTAATTTAACCTTAGGATCGTCATTTTCTAAGAGTTTCAGGTCTTCGTGTCGTTTTTACAGTTCCTTCTTTTGTACGGGTAACCCTGTACCTAGGTTCGTATGATGGGTCTGTCCTAGAGAACACGTTTTGGATTCCCCCGGGCCCTCCCTCCCCCCTCGCCCTAACTATTTTGTACATGACATCGATTTTGACATAATCCAAAATTTAAACAAATTACCTCATGGTCAGGTTAGATTTTGTTGGAGCCAATTAACAAATGAGATCCATCAAATGATTCGAGGGGGGGGCTTATAAGTTTACATTAGGAAATTATCCGTTTGTGTTAGTTTGTGTAAGGATTACTTTAAATCTTGCTTAAACCGGGGGACCAGTTTATCTAGACCCCAAAGACATATTTTTACAGGCCATTTTTCTATCGATATTGTGTTAATTAATTGTTATTTATTAGATTAAAGATGGAAGTAGAGACAGACGTTGACCGCCCCGATATTAAAGTATTTATACTTACTCTTTAAAATTTTATTTAGATAGTCGATTACTCAAGTTTTACAAGATTTTAACATATATACAATATACATTATATATACAATATACATCTACATTATAAATAATTTACATTCACCAGTAAACAAAATTACAAGTATTCCTCGTTATACTTTTAAACTCATTTTTAAATATAAACCCTCTTTTAGAATCTTATCCATTTTTATGTTTACTTTGTTATAAGTTTTAATATTGTTTTTAGTAATGTAAAATTTTATGAAGGATGAAGAGAAGAACGGAGACGAGAAGAACGGAGAAGAGAAGACCGGAGTGGAGAAGAACGGAGGAGGTGATACGGAAGACCAGATGGATACCGAGGCAACTAGTCCTGATGCGTCCGGACGAGATTTTAGTTCCGAAAATTACAAAATTGAATTACAAAACCTTCCAAAATATTTTGGTATGGGCCAGATGAAAAAACTTGTGAATAATAAGCTCAAGCTAAATGCACACAAGCTTAAACCCTGTGGATCTAGTTATATGTTTGTCTGCTTCAGGTAGATAAGATCTTTTGGATCTAATATTTTAGGACATAACACTTGATATTTTAAGAATTAACAGGGGTTAATTAGCACACTACTTATTTTGTATCGAAGCTCTTTTCAAAGACTTTAAAAATTGGGTTTCAATCTGGATTTTACCGGGGGTTGTCATAAAATCATTTTACTGTAATATATTGACTTTAGGAATGAAGAGGACAAGGAGAAGTATTTAACATGATGTATTCAGGAATGACGAGGATAAGGAGAAGTATTTTACATGATGTATTCAGGAATGAAGAGGACAAGGAGAAGGCTCTGCTGGTCCTGGACGGGTTCATGTTCAAGGGGAACAAGCTCAAGGCTGTCAGGTGAAAATTCGCCTAATTTGAACTTTAAAAGAAAATAATTATTCCATGTTAAAATACCAAAAAATGGCTTAAAGAGACTGTTGGCGTAATTCAAAGTGGTATTAAAAAGTTGCATGCCCGATTTACAACTTTATCTTATTTTTTTAAAGAAAAAATGAAAAACAAGATTGAAGTGAAATTTTGTTAAACTTTTACTTCAATAAATTAAAATTTAATATTCTGTGATGTAAACTTAATTGATTTCTTTAAAATCTAAAATCAAATACATATATATTTTAGTGCAAAGGCTGCAGCAGATCCATACAAACAAAAGGTAATTAAGGACATCTTAACCTTCATTTTTCTTTTTTATCTTATCTTTCATTTTATATTTATTTTCCAGAAAAAATTAACATTTTGAAAATTTTTGAAGATTTCATAACTTAGTGAAGTTATGAAGGGGCCTTGTTCTTGGATTGAGTGCGACTCCTAAAAAAATGTTCTCTTCTGATAATTGTTTTTTGAATGTTTGTTAGACCCAACAACCTCGTGAGATGGCTGATGATAGACCTCTAGAAGAGAGAATACAAGAGGCACTCTGTCCCTTCGCTAAACTCAGGAAAAATAAACCTATTTATTTTAAATGTTTAACAGTTTTGCGCAGGGGTGTATATTTAAAAAAATCATTTTTCTTCCCCCTCCTTTTCAAGGGAAAATCAATGACTTTTTTGGTTAAAAGTTTCCAGAGAAAAGCATTGATTCCAATATTATCTAATTTCTTTGCTTAATTAGCTTTTCCTTTATCGGGGTTCTGGCAGAATCGGAAATGATTAGACAGATTTAAGATTTATCAAAACTTTGTGTTCCACCAACTATAATCGTCTAGTTGAGACACGTTTAGGGGTCGGAACTTTTGTTTGAAGTTATGCTGATCTACAAACTCAGACTTCTCAGACAGAGTTGTTTAGTGGAATTTACTTAATCAATCGGACTTCAACCTCAGACTTCTCAGACAGAGATGTTTAGTGGAATTTACTTAATCAATCGGACGACAAAAGATACGGATTAGTTCTTTCTAAAATGATCAACAATAAACAAGTTCCGACCTCTGAGCTGAAAACTTGGATACCTTTAATCTTGATTGCTTAATCATCCACTGTGGAAACTTTTGATATTATTGTTAATCCTCTCTGTTGGATATCCCTGCTGGAATGCGAATGATAAAAGTTCCCTCATATTGATTTCGCGCGCAAATTTTATTCCTCAGCAATCTGATTGGCTGTTCGGATTCTCCAATCAATACGCTGATTGGTTAAATTTTATAAACCTTCCAGGATACAAACTAAAGACTAAATTAATTACGAGAAAAATAAAAATAGAAGGTCAAGCATTGAACTCGATATCCACAATTCTTAAGTTTTCAGCTCGGGACAATTAATTAAAAATAGAGTTTCTTAGTTATGATGACCAGTTAGCGAAGAAGCTGGAGGAGGTTGTTACTGTGGTTAAACGGTTGGGAGCTGAGATGTCTAAATGCAATCCAGGTTTAACAGAGTTTGTACGAACCAGTATAACAAAGCACGGAGTTGTTGCTCCTATTCAGGAGTTTCTAAGATCTCCGGTAACCCAGGGATACAGGAACAAGTGTGAATTTTCTATTGGATACATGAACACAGAACCTAAGAGTAATGTTACAGACACGAAGGAGGAAGAGAAACTAGACATACCTGAGACCAAACCTACAATATCAGTTGGGTTTCGTCTTGCTTCTTATAAACAAGGTTAGATATTAATTTATTAAGAATAAAGTAAAGTGAAGAACTGTGTACAGTTTACCATAAATACAATTATGTAGATAGATTTGATTACCTTTGCAAAAAATATATATTATATAAAAAGTTAAGGTATGTTTCAAAACAATTTGTTCAGGCATAGTAGAGGTTTTATTGAGTATTGTATATTTGTTTTATGTTATACTTCTAGTCAATTTAAATAGTTTTTGTTTCGATGCAAAATGTTTATACGTAGTGAAGGTTTAAGGTCTATGTATCCAGATATTTATAGTGATATTAGTAATTAATCCCTTTATATTTTAATACAAGATGTTCTGTTCAGGTTCAGTAGAGGTTGTAAGTCTGGCTAGTTTATCTTCTGCTGAACAAACTCTTCCACACATTTCCCCACAAATGATAAAAATTGGAATTCTGGTTGAACAGTTTGTTCAGGTTTCAGGTATACTATCTCCCTTCCCTAGATGGTTGGCCGGTAATTTTGAAAGATAAACACTCCTGACACTGACAGGGTTTATATATTTATCTGAAATATTCTAACTCAGTTCCCCCTCCCCTCTTTTCAACCTTTCTAGTATATTTATATTTTAACCAATTAACGGCTTCAAAGGAAATTGAAGTCTCATTAGCAAAACTCATCATTCCCTCACATTTCCAATTTTCTAGAAGTAAAAATTAGATTGAACTTGTTTTAATTTTTTTTCAATGTTTTCAGGGATTAAGTAAGGTTCAGTTGGATCAAGTAAGATCGGATTTAAAACTCTTCTTCACAGAGGGAGCTGGAAAACTGTGTAAAGTGACAAACCTCTTTCTGCATTTAGCTCCGGCTAAGAAATTACAACACGCTTTACATATCCTGTATAACACACTGTACATATCCTGTACAACTTAGTGTACATACCTTGTAATCCTGTACAACACGCTGTAATGTTTATTGTAATAATGAACTACAGTTTGATTATTTAATTTATGCATGGTTTATTGATTGATCAAATATTTTGCATTTAAATTGATGGATTGAACTCTACGAGTCTCTATATAAATCTAATGTTTAGGCCTTCTTTCAAGTGAACAGTAAGGCTGCTGAAGTACTATATGCTTGTGTTGGAGACCTAGCTGAACTACAAGATAAAGGAACCCTGGTTGATGTTTGCTGTGGAACTGGAACTATTGGACTCTGTCTAGCTAGTAGGGTCAAACAGGTCCCCAGGATATTCAGAATATGATTGGGGTAGATCTTCCCCCTCACCCCCTTAATATGCGTGCACCCGAAATTGAATTTACTCTTCCAAAAGTTTTAATTCAGAGATAAATAATCCAAATTTGTTTTCATTTCGCAGAAAATTTCATCAAAATAAAAATTGTATTTTAAAACTGAGATGTGTTTTTGTACCTTCAGATTTTATAAATAAACATTTTATAAACTTCTTCGGTAGTTTGTCCGAAAGTGTACTTTGGAATTAATTCAAATAATTATCGTTATTCATTAATTCCTCTAATTATTCTAGGTTATCGGAGTAGAATTGGTTCCAGAAGCAGTAAGAGATGCTCGGAAGAATGCTGAAAGAAACGGAATCAAAAATTGTTCTTTCTTCGCTGGTCGAGCAGAAAACATACTGGGAGAAATACTCAGAGATATTGACAGGCAGAAAAATCATGAGAAAAACGAGATTATTTTGCCGGGGTTTTATAGAAAATTATCTGCAAGGGATTCTGAGAAAGCTGGCTGACTTTTAGTGTCAATAGTTCTTTTCTTTTTCTCTTTAATATTCTTCAAATCAACCGACTAAATGTACTAGAAATTAAATTGATGTTCGGCCTAGTTTTTGTGAACAACCTCTTTTACAAGATAAGTTTTCCTGTGTTTTACCATTAAAACATTAAAATCTGATTATTGTACACTGCATTGTACATTGATACTGCATCAGATTTCTGAACGTGTCACTGCAAGATCATTATTTTAATGAGTTCTCAAATATTTTAATTTTAATTTTAGAAATTAAATTCTAGATGATATTTGTGCATCTAGTTCTGACGTAGTAGCAGTAGTCGATCCTCCCAGAGCAGGTTTACATCATAAAGCTCTGAGTGCAATCAGAAACAATCTTGCAATCAAGTAGGTTTTAGTTCTTACAAGGGTTAATTGTAAATTATTAAATTGCAAATTGAGTATTAATAAAGTCTAGATTTTAGACGTCTGGTTTATGTATCCTTTGATGCCAAACCACAGTATTTAAACGTCTGGTATATTTATCCTGTAATGCTAAACCACAGTATTTAGACGTATGTTATATGTATTCTGTAATACTAAACTACATTATTTAGACGTCTGGTATATTTATCTTGTAATGCTTAACCACAGTGTTCATACGTCTGGTATTTATATCCTGTGATGCTAAACTACAGTACTTAGAAGTCTGGTATATTAAACTTGTAATGCTTAACCACAGTGTTCATACGTCTGGTATTTATATCCTGTGATGCTAAACCACATTATTTAGACGTCTGGTATATGTATCCTGTGATGCTAAACCAGATTATTTAAACGTCTAGTATATGTATCCTGTGATGCTAAACCACCTTATTTAGACGTCTGGTATATATATATCCTGTGATGCTAAACCACATTATTTAGACGTCTGGTATTTATATCCTGTGATGCTAAACTACATTATTTAGACATCTGGTATTTATATCCTG
>NW_019396419.1:188049-237908 GCF_000591075.1 Eurytemora carolleeae | reverse complement strand
TTTAGATATGAACAGTTAGGATACTCAGCATATATCTAGATATGTATACAGTTAGGATACTCAGCTGATATCTAGATATGTACAGTTAGGATACTAAGCAGATATCTACATATGTACAGTTGGGATACTCAGCATTTATTTAGATATGTACAGTTAGGATACTCAGCATTTATTTAGATATGTACAGTTAGGATACTCAGCATATATCTAGATATTTACAGTTAGGATGATCAGCAAATATCTAGATATAGTTAGGATACTTAGCCGATATCTAGATATCTACAGTTAGGATACAAAGCATATATGTAGATATATATTTAGGATACTTAGCAGATATCTAGATATGTACAGTTAGGATACTAAGCAGATATCTAGATATGTACAGTTAGGATACTCAGCAGATATCTAGATATGTACAGTTAGGATACTAAGCAGATATCTAGATATGTACAGTTAGGATACTTAGCCGATATCTAGATATGTACAGTTAGGATACTTAGCCGATATCTAGATATGTACAGTTAGGATATTTAGCAGATATCTAGGTATATACAGTTAGGATACTAAGCCGATATCTAGATATGTACAGTTAGGATACTCAGCAGATATCTAGATATGTACAGTCCTTAGTGGCAAATTGTAAAAAAATCATTTCCGGAAGTATAAATCCATGTGACCGGAAGTACGATGTAGTAATTAATCCCATATTTGTTAATTAATTGCAGCGATTAAACAAGATAACAATTAGAAAATATTCTGGTCGAAACCTCGTAATTTATTCCATTGTTGAAAAACCATTTAGTCTGAAGATGATCCTCCATTCTGAAATTCGATTTAAATATTAATTATAATAATTCATTTTAATTTATTAATACTTTACTTATTACTTGTTTTAATGCTTTCTTGTAATTTATCAGTTAAATAATAGGTTCAAAATTTACAATTTGCATGATATACACAGTGTGGTAATATACAGGGTGTCCCACATCATATTAGATCGTCAATAGGTCTAAATTACGATTTTCGGGACTAATCAGAAAATTTAAGAAGAATGAATAATTTTAAAAAATTGAATAAGGCTAATATAAGAATATTCTTGCGGAAAATACTAGTTTTTTCTAGTATTATGGTTTTATTTAGGTGTTAAACCTTGGAGATGAATCATTTTAAAAAATTGAATAAGGCTAAAATAACAATATTCTTGCGGAAAATACTAGTTTTTTCTAGTATTATGGTTTTATTTAGGTGTTAAACCTTGGAGATAATCTAATATGATATGGGACGCTCTGTATGTGGTAAATGGATTTAATTATTTTTTTTGTATCTCTAAGGGACTGTAAGCAAAATTTCAAGTGACTTTCCGTGTAATGATGGAAATGCCCGATTGCGAACAGAACCCATAAAAGCTTTGTCTGATTTAGAATGAATTAGATATCCATTACGAGAATACTTTCCACATTATCAGTCAGATAATGGTTTAAGGGTAATGTTGTGAATCGGGCATTGTCATCTTTGCATAGAGGTTCACTTTGAAATACGATAACAGTCCCTTGAAGGTCATACAAAACAATGGAAGTATTACCTGTGTCGAATATCTTTCGGAATTTTGTGGATCTTTGCAAAATGGTCTAAATCCAACATCTGAAATTATTTTTCTGTTTTATCAAACGCTTTTCTTAAGTCTAAATTCGTTTTCCCTCATACTTGCATTACAAAATAAAGGACCGGAATTAATGAATCACTGATAGGTCGCTGAACAACCTAATGCCGGTTCAAATTTGAATCACCAATTTAAAGTTAAAGATTTAGGTAGGATGGTGATTTTAATTTTAAACCGGCGGTAAACACGTAGTAAATGCCCTACTCCATAAAAGTCTCTAAGACCCGTATCAATCAAGGAACAACTCAATCCCTCTTGCTGGTCTACGAGGCATAAGAGCTAATCAGTTCAATAACACTTCACTTTTAATGTCAATCCGGACACTATCTCTGAACCATAACTATCAATGTCAACATGGACACGATCCTATAACCCATAAACTATCAATGTCAACACGGACATGATCTCTAAACCATAAACTATCAATTTCAACACGGACATTATCTCTAAACCATAAACTATCAATGTCAACACGGACATGATCTCTAAACCATAAACTACCAATGTCAACACAGACATGATATCTAAACCATAAACTATCAATGTCAATACGGACATGATATCTAAACCATAAACTATCAATGTCAATCCGGACACGATTTATCTAAACAATGCCCATCAGCGATTCCTCAAATTCATAAAAATCGGTCTCAGAATTAGTTTCTGGATTTATCGTAGGTTTAGCTTAAAATTTAAATCAGTAAGTAGAATAAACATCGTGAAATATTGGAGAATTTCAGTATAGTTACCTTTCTGTCGTATTCTTGTCTCCGAACATATATTCGACCAACTATAGAGGCAACATTTCCAAATATAGTCGCGTGCATTAGAGCTGAAATTTAACAAATTGCATTTGGATTTCGGGGATTATGGGGTTTACTTTTACCTCCTACGAACATGACAAAGATACAGAACAATTTCTCTATCCTCGTGTTTCCGGCAACATTTCCAAACCCAACCGTTGTCAGGGAGGTACACGTGAAGTACAGAGCTGTTATGTAGGAATCCATCTGGAAAATTATTCATCTTAATTTATGAATATGAAAGTTATATGTTGGGTCAATGTTTAAAGGATGACTTTTTGACAGAAAGCACAAGTTCCTTCGTTAATTTTAAAAAGTTTTCTTTGAAATTTCTTTCATTTTAAAAATTCTAACTTTCCCACCACAATAATCCCCTCCGCAACTTGCTTTCGTTGTGCCACCGAATTATTGTAGATTTATTTACCTTTGGTACCATTGTTATATTTTCCAAATCATTTTCCGCTGCCAGTTGTTTCATCCAACCTAGCAAAATCCAGATTTAGGGGACTGTAAATGTAATTTCATGTAGCTCTTTATTTATACAGTGGCATGTACAATTTACAACCAAATCTTGTCGGAAAAAAAAGATCAAAGTTTTTTTTCAATTGTTATAGCTTTCTGTAAAACATGTTTTTAAGATAGAAAAACAAAGATATCTTCTTCTTTATTAATCAGAAAAAGGTTCTCTTGAAAAGGAAGGTCGCGTAAAATTACAGAGGCAGTCTCTTTAGAGGGACTGTAAGTGGGAAGGAAAAATGAAAGGGGGTATATTATGAAACCTGAGAATCTCAGGCGTTGAATGATACATATAAGACATCTATCTTATGTTCCTGTCTCGAGATATTGATATTAAACTGTGTCAAATTTATACGAAAATTCATATATATGAAATTTTGTATAAAAGTTGTAGTATTAAACAGATCATATTCTACAAATACGCAACCAATCTGAAAACAACGATATTCCACAGGAGCCTGAGAATCTCAGGTTTGCTCCATTTATAATTTTTTAATTTTTATTTTGCATTTTTAATACATATTATTGATAATATTATTACATATAGTCCTTAAAGTCTGTATTACGTCACCGGGAACTTCAGCCCATGGCAGTGTGAAGTATCGTTGTCACGTGATACAGACGGAAATCACGTGACCAGTATACCGCACTGCCATTGGCTGATGTTCTTGTGACGTAATACAGACTATAAGGACTAAAACTATGGCACAAACTATTTTTTATGTGTAAATAATTTCCCCTAAAGACGACATTTACCTGTTGGATGTTCCTCTGTGTGGTTTACTCCAATAACAAACCAGATACAGGCTAACCAGTGAGCAATAAATCCAAAAAATATCATTAACATTGTTAATATAACTGCACTGTACTGGGACAACCTAATAATAACATGGATCAAAGATAAACAAAGCCAGAAAAATATATTATTAAATAATGAAGAAAAGTTTTTGTTTGATATATTTTGAAAATTTTCCTTTCTGAAAAGGAGTGACCTGCAAGGTATGATCCAGGGTGTCCCACGAAGCATGAACTTAGCAAGACGACTTTAAATACCCCCCCCCCCCTACAATAATTTAAAGTTTAGGAATAGGTTAAATAGTTAAGAATGTAGAAAGAGGGGAGGATAAGGAGAAATTAAATTACCTCTTTATTATGAATTTAAAAATTATGTAAATTGGTCGGCGTTAATATCAATACATTTAAAACGACTTTTATCAATAATGCTGTGGTTCCTAACAATCGTTTTACAAATTGAAATTGAATTGCTGTTTTTTTTTAAAACTTCTCTTTCTTTACATTTTTATGTGTCTCTACTATTTTAAAGCTTGGTAGAAATAAAAATTGAAAAAAATGAAAGTCGTCTTCATTGTTTTTTTCATATACGACGACGAATGTAGTGTTTTCTATTAATACCTGTCCATCTTTTGTATAAACCTTGCCAGACGAACTAGACGGGTCAATTTTAGAATATCCACAGATGTGAAGTTGTCCTAGTTAAATAAAACAATATGATATAAATAAGATTTAGATTGATTTACAGTTTTTGTATCATATTGGACATGTCTTCATGGTATTCTGTACCCTGCTGTACAGTGGTCAATTAGAATTCTGTACCCTCCTGTTCAGTGTTCTATTAGTATTCTGTATCCTCCTGTACACTGTTCTATTAGTATTCTATACCCTCCTGTACACTGTTCTATTAGTATTCTATACCCTTATGTACAATGTTCCATTAGTATTCTGTACCCTCCTGTACAGTGCTCTATTAGTATTCTTTATTCCCCTGTACACTGTTCTGTTTGTATTCTAATCCCTCCTCTACAGTGTTCAATTATCATTCTGTACCCTCCTGTACAGTGTTCTTTTATTATTTTGTACCCTACTGTACATTGTATAATTAGTATTCTGTATCCTCCTGTACGCTGTTCTTTTAGTATTCTGTACCTTCCTGTACATTGTTCTATTAGTATTCTGTTCCCTCATATACACTGTTCTTTTAGTATTCTGTACCCTCATGTACAGTGTTCTAATAGTATTCTGTACCCTCATGTACAGTGTTCTAATAGTATTCTGTACCCTGCTGTACAGTGTTCTAATAGTATTCTGTACCCTCCTGTACAGTGTTCTAATAGTATTCTGTACCCTCCTGTACAGTGTTCTAATAGTATTCTGTACCCTCCTGTACAGTGTTCTAATAGTTTTGAACCCTCATGTACAGTGTTCTAATAGTATTCTGTACCCTCCTGCACAGTGTTCTAAAAGTATTCTGTTCTTTCCTGTACAGTTTACAGCTAGTGAAATTACAAAATACCAATGAACTTTTATGCGCGCTAGAACATTGTACAGTGTAAAGTGTACAGTAAACTATGTACAGTGTACAATATTGTTTGTACAGTGTACCCAAATGAAGCATGCAAATCTATGAACATTCTTATGTTCTAATTAAATATTTTCTATTAAATTTGTACATAGTTTACAGTTTGGTGAAAAATAACACGTGAAATTTGTTTTGTGCAGTAAGTTGGTGCAAAATTTGTCTGATAACTGAAGAAAAGTTCGTTCATAATTAAAACGAAATCCATTCATGCAGACGGTTTCCTATGTTTAATCTCTACGTCTAAATTGCTTGGGGTGGGGTGGGGGGGAATAGTAAATCAACCCTCTCTTAGTTTGGTCTATCAATGTTTACAAATGTATTCTTTCAAGAAATAAATGATTCCAATAATCAATAAGGTTTAAACAAATAAGTATAAAAGAAGCAGGCAAACAGGCATAAATATACACTTCACACACAGGCCTTTTTAAACATAACATTTTTATAAACAACTATTTCTTTTATGTCATAATATAATTTTAACTGCACATTGACTAAAAAAAAGAATAAAATATAAATCTATTCTACATGAATAACAAGTTAATTTTATTCAAACACTCTTTATTTTTAGGACCATAAGAGGACTTTAAAAAAACCATTCTGCATAAACATTGTGAGGGGAAAGTGATGAAGAAATGAATTCTCTCTATTTCCTTTATTGTCTGTGCTGCATATATCCGCATTAAAAAGTATCAGTTTTCACTTTGTCATACATACAACTCGTTTTTATACTGCAGTGGATCACTTGGAGTTACTTCGACAATTCCTTTTAGTTTTAATCATTGGTTTTCTCAACGATTCAAATCAAAAAGTTGTATTAAGTTTTAGAACTTCAGTCTGATTTCATATATTTTTTAATAATTAACACTCAATCAAAGTTTTTAAATAAAAAAATGTTTGAGAGTTTGATGTTTTAGGTCTTCCCTTGGTCCCTTCCCTTGGTCCCTTCCCTGGGTCCCGATTACTACAATATAAAAGACAGGAGCTGCGGCTAGAGGTGTGAATAATTTCTATTTGTTACTTTCCTACCATGGAAAAAGTATTTTTGTGCATGAAAGTTAATTTGCCAATTTTACCCTATTTAATTGGCTGGGTTACAACCAAAATACCAAATATTAAACTTATAAAACTTGTACGAGCTTGTCTTGTTTATTGTGTAAGTGGGAATTCAAAACAAATATGTTTTTATCTATATTATGGACCGTCAAAATACATATTAATTTTCTGTAAGGAAAAAATTGGGAATATTGAATATAATCCTTTATTTATCTACAAATACAATATTCATTATACAGAAGATAATACATCACGTCAAAATAAAGTAAATATTCATGATTATACAGAATATAGATACATCACGTCAAACTAAAGTAAATATTCATGATTACACAGAATATAATACATTACGTCAAACTAAAGTAAATATTAATGGTTATAAAGAATATAATACATCACGTCAAACTAAAGTAAATACTAATGATTATACAGAATATAATACATTACGTCAAACTAAAGTAAATATTCATGATTATACAGAATATAATACATCACGTCAAACTAAAGTAAATATTCATGATTATACAGAATATAATACATCACGTCAAACTAAAGTAAATATTAATGATTATACAGAATATAATACATCACGTCAAACTAAAGTAAATATTNCTATTGGACCAATACCACTATATCCTCTATTATAGCCAGCTATTGGACCACCACCACTATATCCTCTATTGCTGCCAGCTATTGGACCAATACCACTATATCCTCTATTATAGCCAGCTATTGGACCACCACCACTATATCCTCTATTGCTGCCAGCTATTGGACCAATACCACTATATCCTCTATTATAGCCAGCTATTGGACCACCACCACTATATCCTCTATTGCTGCCAGCTATTGGACCAATACCACTATATCCTCTATTATAGCCAGCTATTGGACCACCACCACTATATCCTCTATTGTTGCCAACTATTGGACCACCACCAATATATCTTCTATTATTGCCAGCTATTGGACCACCACCAATATATCCACTATTGTTGCCAGCTATTGGACCACCACCACTATATCCGCTATTGTTACCAACTATTGGACCACCAACACTATATCCTCTATTGTTGCCAGCTATCGGACCCCCACCACTATATCCTCTATTGTTGCCAGCTATTGGTCCACCATCACTATATCCTCTATTGTTGCCACCTATTGGACCACCACTACTATATCCTCTATTGTTGCCAGCTATTGGACCAACACCACTATATCCTCTATTGTTACCAGCTATTGGACCACCACCACTATATCCTCTATTGTTGCCAGCTAGTGGACCACAACCACTATATCCTCTATTGTTGCCAGCTATTGGACCACCACTAATATATCCTCTATTGTTGCCAGCTAGTGGACCACCACCACTATATCCTCTATTGTTGCCAGCTAGTGGACCACCACCACTATATCCTCTATTGTTGCCAGCTATTGGACCACCGCCACTATATACTCTATTGTTGCCAGCTAGTGGACCACCACCACTATATCCTCTATTGTTGCCAACTAGTGGACCACCACCACTATATTGTTGCCAGCTATTGGACCACAATCACTATATCCTCTATTGTTGCCAGCTATTGGACCACCGCCACTATATCATCTATTGCATGCAAAGATATAAATCTAAATAAAACTGTTTTAATTTAGGAAATAAGCAAAACAAATTGTATAATGTTTAATGTATATTATAAATGAATATCAACATACATCTTTTCGATAAAAAAAAAGACAATTAATAACTTATTCACAACCTTTGCTATTTGTCAACGACTTTTTGTAAGCGCAAGGGTTTACGGAATTTAAAATCAAAACTAAAAACAACTCTTAATGGATGATTTAAATTTAACAAAAAAGTTGTTTATAGACAATTTTCCCCGTCTTTTAGCATAACAGGAAATAAAAAGTGTGCTTTCAAAGAGGAGCTAATACTTGGTAAAAGCCTAGTATTGACTCACCTAAGCTGACGTGTAAAATCATGCAAAGGGTGCAGGATAACCTCTCCTGAAAGAGATGGAGCATATCTAACCATGGATGAGAAGTTTAGAAGTAGCTACCCTGAAACGAATTCTCAGATTTGTTTGCCTCTGGAAGTTCGAAAAATCAAGAATTTATTTGACATCTTTATTTTAAACTTTACTTTTTCCCCTAGATCGCTGACTGTCCCTGAAATGTTGTCTTTTAAACTGTTAAGTGCAAAAAAACACAAGGTGTGAATAGAAGAGTCTTGTTTCCCTATTTATGGTTCAGGAATCACCATGTTATCAATGAGGCAGGTTGCATACAGAAGATCAAAGGGAAGTGCAGCAAACAGGTCTAGTAGAAACCAGCCTAGAGTAAAAACAATATTAGAGTAAAACCTAAGATAGAATCTTATTTTTACTTAAGATATCTAGAACTCAAAGCTTAAGTTAGATTAACACTATCCTGCTAGTAAAACTAGTTAAATTTGGTTGGATAAAAACATTAAAGATGAAAATACATCCTGTAGATGAAACACCATCACAAACCTGCTTTATAAATATTATCACAATATTAACCTGCTATATAAATATTATCACAATATTAACCTGCTATATAAATATTATCACAATATTAACCTGCTATATAAATATTATCACAATATTAACCTGCTATATAAATATTATCACAATATTAACCTGCTATATAAATATTATCACAATATTAACCTGCTATATAAATATTATCACAATATTAACCTGCTATATAAATATTATCACAATATTAACCTGCTATATAAATATTATCACAATATTAACCTGCTATATAAATATTATCACAATATTAACCTGCTATATAAATATTATCACAATATTAACCTGCTATATAAATATTATCACAATATTAACCTGCTATATAAATATTATCACAATATTAACCTGCTATATAAATATTATCACAATATTAACCTGCTATATAAATATTATCACAATATTAACCTGCTATATANATGATTTTCACTCAAAGCTTTTTCTGTGGGTTTATTAAACTTGTTTAGATTGAAGGCTCAGAGAAATAAACGTTCGGAACCTTACTATCTTCCTTTTTATTATGAAGAGCGTTGAGAGAAGGGAGTCTTCCGCTCCAATCCTGAGAAATACCACACGGTACATATATTAGGTCTTTAGGGAAATCGCTAAGTAGCGAAACAATATTAACCTGCTATATAAATATTATCACAATATTAACCTGCTATATAGATATTATCACAATATTAACCTGTTATATAAATATTATCACAATATTAACCTGCTATATAAATATTATCACAATATTAACCTGTTATATAAATATTATCACAATATTAACCTGCTATATAAATATTATCACAATATTAACCTGCTATATAAATATTATCACAATATTAACCTGTTATGTAGTTGATCGCAATATCCTTGAGTTTATAAACCACTTCTCCCTTCTTGTTGATAAAAGACATCCGGAAGTTGAAAAAAATATCTGAAAGAAGGGATTATTTTACTTTCATTTTTTATTTGTTATTTAAGGGGTGTTAGGTAAATTCCCCAACCTAACTTACCCAAGGAAATGTTCCCCAACAGAAATTTCCCCAACATCAAATTCCCCAATCACTAATGTCCCCTGTCATAACTTCCCAAACAACGATTTCCCCATGCAGTAAACTCAAAATACTTCCGTTTGTACGATTATTCTAATGAACGCATCATGTCTGATTTCTCAAATGCGCAAATTGAACAAATATATTCAAAATTTTCGCTAAAAATATACAATTCAGCTTGTTTAGCGTCAAGTTATCAATAAAAAAAGATAAAGTGTTCTTGTTGATCCCAACAAGTATTAATGTAATTTACAAATACTGTCAATTCACCATTTCTAGATAAGAAATATCAAAATTAGAAAAGCGTTGAAATCTATATCTGTGTGTATAAAGTAGTAATCTCTGTTTCCGATCATAACTCAAGAACCCCATGGACGATTTGTCTCAAATTTTAATTGGGGTACTCGGGAGAACCACAGAAATGTTAATGGTTTAGCGATTCTAAATTGAGTAGGTCGACTTTTAACGGGAAAAATAGCTAAAATCCTAATTTACGACAAGGGACGGTTAACGGTTGGACTAACTATGACTCCCCTGGTTCTAAAATAAAATCATACTGAATGTTCATCATACCTAGAATGAATATCATCTCCACCAATATATCACAGGCTATTGAAGGTTTTAGGTTGGTTCTACTACATTCTCCATCAGGATCTCTAGATTAATAAAACAAAAGTTTTTAAAAAATAAAAAATGTTCTCAGAAATTGGTTTTTTGTAAAGTTTAAGATTAGATTAAAGGTTAAAGGTTTAAAACATCGTTGAGTGTAAAGGTTTAGTTAACAGGTTTATGTTTGCGGTTTTAGTTTCACGGACTGAAGGTTTTGTTCAAATTATAGGTTTAGGAAAAAGGTTTTGGTGAAAAGTTTAAAAAAAAACTAAATATTTATTTTGTAGCAGAGATTAAAATATTACAATTGTATTACAAGTTTACAACTTTCATACATGGAAAAACTACATTATTTATTTTCTATATAAATGATTCATATGATAGACACAGATTAGACTTTGAATGCCAGTGCAATATTTCGCAGCTGACTCCCTCGTCATCCATTGCTGAGAAACAACAGAACTTCCTATAGTTATTAACCAACTTATGATATTTTATTTGGTTGTCTACTTTTTCATATGCTCTAATTGCGTTGTGTCTAACTGGGCAAACTGTACATTCTTTTTCTTCACAGAAAGCAAAAACTGGGTTTGCAATGTTCACAGGTGGTTTTAGTTCGATTTCAAGTTCAGTTTCATATTCTGGACCAGCTTCAGTCTCAAGTTCAGGTTCAAGCGCAGACTCAGTCTCAGGTTCAGGTTCAGGCGCAGACTCAGCCTCAGGTTCAGGTTCAGGTGCAGACTCAGAATCAGGTTCAGGCGCAGACTCAGTCCCCGCCATAGCAACAGCTGGGTCAGCTGGTATCAGGCTAGGAGAGAGAGGGTCACAGAGATGTGTTGTTGCTAGCAGGGTTAGGGGGAGACTGAGTTCTAGCAGGGTTAGGGGGAGACTGAGAAAAGTTAATGGTACAAGTTTAAAGGTTGAAGGTTTATGATTTTGGGTAATCGTTTTGGTTAATGATTTTGGTTAATGATGTAGGTGAAACAGGTTTAGATTAATGGTTTAGGGAAAAGGTTTAGTTTAATTGTTCAGGAAACAGGTTTAAGTTAATGGTATATGTTTATGGTTTAGTTTAATGGTTCAGGGATCAGGTTTAGTTTAATGGGTTAGGGAACAGGTTTAAGTTAATGGTACATGTTTATGGTTTAGTTTAATGGTTCAGGGATCAGGTTTAATTTAATGGGTTAGGGAACAGGTTTAGGTTAAAGGTTTAAGGTATAATTCTAACACACCTGTTGAAAGCAGCATTGTAAGGTACTATGAGAGCCACGTACATGATAGCAACAAGAATTACAAAATCCCAACACTAATAAATAGTTTAACAGTTGTTATCTATGTAATTAGGTTTACATTAAAGGGACTGATGACTTTATTTCAAATTACACTTAATTTATAAAGTGGAATATCTTTTCCTCATTGTTGCTTATAGATAAAGGTTTAAAGAGTACAATTGTGCATCGGACATAACATTATAAAACAGGAAGGTCACTTGAAATTACGCTGACGGTCCTTTTAATATTAGTTGGTTTTATTTTTTTATTTTTTACTCATTGGTTTAGCAGAAATGAGTATTATGATTTTTACAAATCTAACAAGCTACCTCCCTCTGGTATCTCATAGCTATTTCTCACCCGTAAATTCCCGGCTCTGAGGCTGAATTTAAAGAATTTAAACCGCGTCTCTGAACCGCTACCGACCTATTCAAATTGAGCGCCGGCTTAAATTTAATTCTCTAAATCTGACCTCTAGATGAATTTAGAAAAACATGGTATTTAAAAATTATATTTATTTCTATTACCTTGCGAAAAGATCCGTAGTGTGAAATAATGCCACATCTTTCCTAAATCATGAAATATAATGGTTAAACAAAAAACTAAAATTTAGGAAAAATATTAGAGTCTTTGCCACAAACTCTTATTTTCTAATCTCTATATCTTTGCAACCCATGGTCGTAGAATTGAGAAATTTCAAATTAAGAATTATGTTAGATCAATGTAAGTTTTAAATATAAAAGTTTTACATCATCAGGTTGCAATGATATAGAGATTAGAAAATTTGAGTTTGTGGCAAAGACGGTCAATTTCTTTAAGATTATTTTGTTGTGTTAGTTTTAAAGACCCTGCAAATATATTTTTTCCATCTCTATGCACGGAGTTTTAGATGAACTAATTGGAAGGATAGATAGCTTTTTTCATCTTTCATACTTTCTATCTTAAATAGTTTTTGCTACCCGAGGATGTAAACCTTAGATTAATTTATTTTACAGAATTCATAATTTGAAATGTCAAAGGTCTACGACATCGGACTAGCTGCAAAGATATATGAATTAGAAAATCAGAGTTTGTGGCTAAAACTCAGTTTCTACCTTTTCTTTTCGAGTAATTCGATAATTTTCCAAAGAACTTGTTTACCTGCATTCGAGCAGTTTTGTAAATAGGAGCCGAGCTGGAGGAAAGAAAACGGGAAAAGTGCTGAAATTAAATTATAAATAAATATAATTGCAATTTATACTTCGTTTTATGTAGTTTTGAATTTAACCAAGCTTCTATGTAAATTGTTAATCATTATTTTTATTTATATCACACTCAATTCAAGTACATTTGATCGAAGCTTAGCTGAACTGACCTTTACGGTTCTATAGTTTGAACCGCCCCGACCGGTACACCAACTACAAAGGAAGTCATACGGCAGGGGTCAATATAGTTGGCCTAGCTCTATAGGCAGGACTAGCTACTCCAACTAGGTTGACGCGGTCTGACTTTAGGCTGCACATCTGATTAAATTTACAATAACGTTTACCCAAAACATAGCTTACCATTCTACCCTTCCTTCTCCCTGTCTGCTTAGGTTCCTGGTGCACGTATATAGCTTACCATTCTACCCTTCCTTCTCCCTGTCTGCTTAGGTTCCTGGTATATTATATAGCTTACCCTTCTCCCTATCTGCTTAGTTTCCTGGTATATTATATAGCTTACCCTTCTCCCTGTCTGCTTAGGTTCTTGGTATATATATATAGCTTACCATTCTCCCTGTCTGTTTAGATTCCTGGTATATATATAGCTTACCATTCTACCCTCCCATCTACCTGTCTTTTTATATTCCTGGTGCATATATATAGCTTACCCTTCTTCCCTCCCTTCTCCCTGTCTGTTTAGGTTCCTGGTGTATATATATAGCTTACCCTTCTTCCCTCCCTTCTCCCTGTCTGTTTAGGTTCCTGGTATATATAGCACCCGGAAAGTTCGCTGAGAACTGCTCGAGATCGTCGTCGGGAAAAGGATTTCTACAACGAGAAGATAAAAATCGAAGTGTGTGCATCAAGTAAGAGGTTCGTGTTTCTGGCACATAATGCGTTGATAAATATTGCAATTAGGGATGCATATCAGATACTGTGAGAAGACCAATAAACATTAATTATGCAGAATGCAGGTGAGTATGTGTTAAATCATGATGCATGGTAAAACAAAATCATTAATCTTGAACTAGAAAATGCAATGATGCTTATTATGATCATAATAGTTGATCTATAACAAAGTAAGACGTGTGATGTGGATATCTGCAATTTATTTCTAAATACCTTTGTATCTTCTGAATCAAGTGGTTCAAACTCAAGTCTACTATCCAGACTATAGGTGGACGGATTCCTTAAATGTAAAACTTAAATTCTTGCTCATATATTGAGTATAAAGAATTGTAGAGCATAGGATCTTTATGAGTTAGGAATAAGAACATAGTAAAAAGAAATGTATAAAGGATAGTAGAGTAGGGTCTATAAGAGCTAGGAATAAGAACAGAGTAAAGAGAAGAGTACAAAGGATAGTAGAGTAGGATCTATATGAGCTAGGAATAAGAACAGAGTAAAGAGAAGAGTAAAAAAAAAAGTAGAGTAGGATCTATATGAGCTAGGGATAAGAACAGAGTAAAGAGAAGAGTATAAAGAATAGTAGAGTAGGATCTATAAGAGCTAGGAATAAGAACAGAGTAAAGAGAGGAGTATAAAGGATAGTGGAGTAGGGTCTATATGAGCTAGGAATAAGAACAGAGTAAAGAGAAGAGTATAAAGGACAGTAGAGTAGGATCTATATGAGCTAGGAATAAGAACAGAGTAAAGAGAAGAGTATAAAGGATAGTAAAGTAGGGTCTATATGAGCTAGGAATAAGAACAGAGTAAAGAGACAAGTATAAAGGATAGTGGAGTAGGGTCTATATGAGCTAGGAATAAGAACAGAGTAAAGAGAAGAGTATAAAGGTTAGTAAAGTAAATAAGAAAGCAAAAAGATAAAAGAAGTACAAAGCAAAATTTAGTTAGATGACAGTTTTGGTTTTTAGATGAGCTAACTGTTTAGGAACAGAGAACAAAGAACGTTATAAAAGAAAGAAGAGAAAAGGAGGAGGGTTACCCACAAAGGATGAAACTGTAAAGAAGACCTGAAACTATCAAAATATGATGATTACAAGGTCAAATTTATTCTACTGCCTGATCATTCAATGTCCTATTTATTGACATGGCAACGAAATAAACCAGTTTACAGTTCTGGACAGTCATCTCTGAAGTCTCATTCTCTGTGAGGAACCCTGTATAAAGCATATAAAAATAGTATACCTGGAGGCAGAATAGGTTTCTGTTATATTCTTAAAAGAGAGAAGGAATAAAACAACTTTTCCAAATTCATTTCTAATTGGAATAATATCCAACAAACACCAGAATGGAATTCCTACAAAAATGTTTTGTTTTAGCTCATAAAGATAGAAATATTTCAACCTCGATTAAAATAGTTAATAGTATTTAATAGTGAATAAAAACTAATGGTTTTAAACTTTGAACATTAATAAAATATGGTATTAAACTTTAATCGAAAATTAATTATGCATTTAATGGTATAAAAGCTATAATTGAAAATATTGTTTTTACTTTTTTATATTTGATGGGTCAAGAACAATGTTAAATTGTTAAAAAGTGTCTCGTTGATGCATGAGTTTAAACCGAGGTATTTCATGGATAACTGATCCAAATACTTCGTTAAAATTAACCAAAAGCTCATTAATTACTGTCAGCAAGGACCTAATTAATAACAACTTGGAGGATATATATCATTACCAGTTTAACAATTAGACAATCTGAAATCAAGAACTGGAATTTTGTCTTTGTTGTACAAGCTGTAGAATACAGAAGAAATTGAACTTAATGTGTGTTTATTCTTTCTCCCCCCACTCCTTACTGTACTGCAGGGCCCCTGGAGAAGGATGAATTATATACAACCTAGTCGGATTCGATTGTCAGTTTCTAGCTATGATTTAGCTGCGACTTCCTAACTTAACTTTAATTTTCTTTTCGTTAGTCCAAAATCAGAGCAAGATCGAATTTTAGGTTTGATCTGATGTCGGAGCTTGATCACAGCAAAATATCAGCAGAAGAAATGTTCGCCATTTTTATGCATTCACATGATTTTGGTTACAAATAAGCAGACATTAAAACTACTAAAATTGCAAATCATGGAAATAGAGACAGAAATAATATGCCAAGATGCATAGTTCAGAAAAATGAAATTATTTCTACGATTTAAAAAAACCTTAAATTAACATTTTTTTATAAAAGATATTTTTTTTACTTTTTAGCAAATCAATATTTTTTATACTAAAAATTTTCTAAAAATAATTTTAAACATTTTTTTGGCAAAATAAAAAATTTTTTCCCACAGATACAGGGTGTCCCACGAAACACGACAGTTGGTGAATAGTTTTGAATGTCTTCTGCCACATACTGTACTAGATTTTAAAGACTTTTTCAGTTCATTTCTTTAAAAAATGTTTAACTCACATATATTTTACCGCGAAATCAATTTTACTAAAATATGACTGTCATATAAAAAATGTTATTAGTCTCTTTAGTATCAAACAACTTATCAAATAATGGAAGAAAACATTTTAAACTATTCACCAACTGTCATGTTTCGTGGTACACCCTGTATTTAGAAAATATTTTTTTGATTAAAAATAATATTTCTAAAAAAGTACGTTTTTTTGATAAAAAAATCTAAATTTTCTTTAAAACATTTTTTTCATTTTTTTAAAGATTTTTTTAAATACTAAAAAAAAGATTTTTTTAACAAAAAAAATCAGATATTTCCTTTTATAGATTTTTAAAAAAAATATTTTGTTTTTAGTCTTCATCTTTTATCTCTTTCTATCGATCTATGTTTTTATCAGTCTATCCATCTATCTTATTTATCGCAATCATTTACAATTTTAAGGCCAAAAATCAAATGATTTTTTAAAGAGGTCGAGGAAATATCAATGCCTCCTTAAATTCAAATTTTTGTTTTCAGTTAGGAATACCAGCTGTCGTCAAATCATAGTCAGTCAGTTTTTAGATTGGAATCATTAAACAAATGACTTTTACTTTGACTAGATCTAAAATCAAAGCAAGTCCAATCTCCAGATTAAACTCCAGATTTTGTCTAATGAATGAATGCTCTTTGGCTTTGATTTCAAATATAACCTCAGAGCTCTGATCTCAAATCGTAGTCAAAGCAAGTTACAGCTCGATTAACGAATTGGACTATACTCAAAATCAAAGCAAGTTACAGCTCCTTTACCGAATCAAGCTCCTGATTGTAAACTAGTTTATGTACAGTGTACACTGTATTGTACAACAATAAAACTGATTTAGGTACTTCAGTTTGCACTAACCTGCGGTGCTACTCTGATATTAGAATAAATATTCAGGTATTTAATTATCTGATATACTTGCTCATCTATCATTTTAAAAACCATTACCCTCCAAAGATAAACGAACAAATTTATATTTTATCTATCATTCAGAATCCTCTCTTCACCCCCCCCCCTGAATTCATACTTCGTCTCTCTGGATCCTGAGAGCCCGAAGTATTGAAGCACTAGAGATGACGACCTAGCAAACCTCCTTGAAAAGGTCGTAATCATTTATTTCTGTCATCTTAATTTGAAAAAACTGATTAGTACAACTTTATTGCATAGCAGTATTTTTTTAGCAGTAATGATCTAAATAATTCTGGTTACAAAACTAAAGAGGATTTTACGTGTAGAAAAGGTAAACCTCTCTAAACATAATCTGGTCTATACGACAGTCTATGTATTAAGCGAAAATTCCAATATATCTAGATCAGGGAATAGGAATACAGGGAAAGAAAATGGCGCTGGTCTGGCATGAGAAAGCCATTCGCACTGCTTTGCAGACAAGTTCGGTAAACCTTACACACACTCTTTTAGTACAGGCACACAACATGACTACAGTCAAGGAAATTGCAGAACAATGTTGTCAATTATAATTAAGCTTGAATAACGACTAGTGTATTGTAAACTTTAATCAAATTATATTCTTTGCATGAAAATTTGGCTTAAAGTGTTGACATAAATATAAAAATAATATACTACCTGTATATTAAACTTATTTTTAAGTAAACAATTAACAATAAACAAATGTACTCTCCTAGACTGTACAAATATCAAGATTCGTATATACTGTATATACCTACAGTACACACTTTCGGTTCGGTAAACTTTACGCATACTCTTTTGGTACAGACACACCCCCATGTCGTTTCAGCCCCCTGATCTAGATTCTAGAATATTCCAATATTTTATGATTCTGGTATATTCCAATATTTCTAGATTCTAGAATATTCCAATATCTCTAGAATCTAGAATATTCCAATATTTCTAGATTCTAGAATATTCCAATATTTCTAGATTCTATAATGTATAACCTGGATCTGCGTAGAGCTGAATACTAAGTTTAAGTTCTTTAGATTCTCTCAAGGCTGTTTCTACTTCAGCTCTAGAATAAAATATAAGTAAATTATTTGAAAAATGTTTAAGAAACCGAAGACATGATTTTAAGTGAGTCTCCCCTTATCAAGTGAGTTTCCACTTATCAAGTGAGTCTCCACTTATCAAGTGAGTCTCCACTTATCAAGTGAGTCTCCACTTATCAAGTGAGTTTCCACTTATCAAGTGACACTCTACTTATCAAGTGAGTTTCCACTTATCAAGTGAGTCTCCACTTATCAAGTGAGTCTCCACTTATCAAGTGAGTCTCCACTTATCAAGTGAGTTTCCACTTATCAAGTGAGTTTCTGATTCACAACGGTATCCTAGTAAAATTAGTCTACTTAAGCATGAAGAAGATATCAGATCATGTTTCTCTTTTCGAAACCTGATTATTTTCAATTGTTGTTTCTTTATAAAAGTATCTTGCCAGACTTCTTCTGCAGAAACAATGGAGGATATTATCCGAATTTAACACTTCTAAGCATAGGAAAACAAAGATTGCAGCATTATTGATTATATTCAGGTTTATAGGGTACCGTTGTGAGTCAGGCATGCTCTTTTTTATTATACAAATAGTCACTTAAACTATAACAACAATGACCTATGTCTTGTGTCAGTAGCCTGCCCGTATAAGAACGGGCAGTGTACAGGTTGGCGCATGACTGCTGCCCTATTTTGCCCGGTCAGTTCACAGAAACCATCACTGCAGTACACTATTGGGAAGTCAGGACCAATAGCAGCATTCCCGAGCACAAAGTTAGCGTCTAAACAATAGTAAATTCATTTTTGTTATGACTTTATGTTGAGTATTGCTGCTAAACGAATCTGAAACACTAAGCTTGATGACGATGAGAATAGTGATGGGAAATTGCTGGTTCGTTTAAAATTATTTTTACGGTTTTAAAAAGGTTCTAAAAAGTCTGGAATGTTCTACAAATTAAACAATTTTTTTCTAAAATATTGCTGTATTTATACGAAATATACAAAAATATGGTTGCTTTTTATTATATTTTTTGTAAGATATAAAGTTTAAAACAAGCAATCTTTTACAGAGTACAGTTTTGAAATGTTGAAACCTTCTCAAGTTCACAGTATTTGTGTGGTATCGTTTAAAATTTGAGGTTGCCCATCAATAGATGGTTAGTTTGGAAAAAAGGATATTTTTGGCGCAATAACCCTGGAAAATATTTTTTTAAATTTTAGAGAAAATAGAGATAACTACCATCCTTACAAAAAACGTTGGCACCAAAAAAGCTTCAAACCATACACAAATTAAATGTTGAATAAGCGTAAATTCACTAAATACATATGTAAATGATTTCTGTACATTTTTAAAAAAACTTTTTAAAGCTAATATCTCTTTAATTTAACGCACAGACCCATGGACAAATATTGAAATAACATTGAATTCATTAAACAAAAATATATTCACAATGCAAATAAAGTAAATAGCTTTCTCCTCTTTAATAATTAATCCTGGAAGATATAATTACAAACTTTATTTGAATTAGTTTTAACAGTTTGCACATGCAAAAATAAACCTTACGCAAACAATCAACATTTCTACGTTTCAACTTTCAACTTAGTTTCACGACAACATATCATTTAATCTAATGATAACAAAAACTCACATAAATAAATAAAGAAATTAAGCACTATGAGCCTAAATAAATCACCTCTCTTTTCTAACTAAAATTTGGCTTTAAGTAAATAAATAATTAAATATAATGATAGCGGACCTGACATTGGAGTAAATACTTGATCATTAATATTCGGGAATTATTTTAGAAAATTTAAATGATCAAGTGTCCTAACACTAATACCAAAATACGTCAAATGGAAAAATTCGAAAATGTAGAAATTTTTCAACTTTTTCAAATCACAGGCGCTAAGAACATTTATAAATTGTGTAACTTTTGTTATCTATCTGTAAGTTTTGTTATCTATCTGTAAGTTTTGTTATCTATCTGTCCCCTGAACAAATCATTCAGATATAACAATCTATAATCATCGATCTTTTTTCGATGCATTCGTAAATAGTTGATATTTCATAATATTTTTATTTTTTATGATCCGATAGTTACTTTTGAAAACTTTCGTTCCTAATTCGAGGATTTTTTATATTGAAGACGACAGTTTCATATTTTCCAGGAATGTTCGAAAATCCAGCGCCAGTCGTGAAAACAAGTTGTAAGCGAAATATTAATTTGAAAAAAAATCTAAAATATTATGAATTATCAACTATATACGAATGCGTAATATCTGAATGATTTGTTTGGAATTAAATTGATTTTTTTACGATCTGAGTCGAACATTGCAATTTTCTGAATTTGAATGGACGTATACGTTCTTCGGTATGAGTCGTTTGTAACAATTTTCTCTTTATATAGACGCATGCAACAGATAGAAATACAATATTTTTCAACGTAAGCCTTTACCCACTTTAATTTTTCTTGAAACACTCCCTTTAAAGAAACGGAAACATTAATAGCAGTAACTATGGAGGCAAACCCCCCCCCCCCCTGCTTTCTAAGTTTAGAGGATTCAAATGGGCAAAGACTAAAGACACGATAGAAAGATTCTAATCCTTTTTTATAATCTAAGGGGACTGTACACCTAATTAGTATATGACCCTCTATTGTTAAAGTAATATGTACCCTTTAAACATATTACTGATCAATAATGACGGTATTATTATAATATTATCTCCTCAAACGCCTGTAAATGTTAATAACTTTGTATTTTTCACTTTTTAGAAAAACTAAAGATTTTTATCAAAAAGTTTGAAAACCGGACATCACTATATGGAGGGCTACTTAAAAACTACAATAACAGTCCCTTACTATAATATCAAAAGCAAAGTTTACAACACATTTCAAAATAAAACCCAATGCACAATAAACAATAAAGTAAAAGAAATAAATTTAAAATTATGCAGATAATCTGATAATCCGCCTTACTACTTCCTTTATTATAATACTTACGTTAATTTGGTATGGTCGCTCGAAGTTTAAAAATATTGCCCCAAAATAATCTTGATTTGTCTAAAATTTTGATGTACAGTATACACCAATAAGAATAGAAAACTCTATATTTTATAGTCTGCTATTTTAATAATATATGTATACTAACAATTATTGTCGTTAAGACACGTGTAAATGGACAGTAAACGTAATTTCTTGTGACCCTCCATATGTATATAGGCGTGTGTAATTCACAACAGTTTTTTTTAACCTTTTGACTGATTAAGGATGACGGACTTAAAATTATTTCTCTATAGATACGCTTGCAATTTTTCAACACTTTGTTTGAAACCTGTTTCATATTTAAGAAACAATATTTACTTTCCAGAAGTTGTAAAAATTAGTATTTTCATTTAAATTTTTGAAAACCGCGTTGAACATATTCTGGATATTTTAGAAATATATGTAAAGTCCGCTGCTTTAAGTTCACACAATCGTTCAATACGATCTTATCTGTTTTTGCGAGAAAGAGCTTTGAGAAGCCTATCCACATCAAAATTAATTAGGGGGTTTATATTTTGTATTCTGATTTTGTATATATATTTTTATTTAAACCTTTATTGTCAGTTGTCAAATCTTTTATAAGAGATCCTGAGTACACACGTTTCCGACCCATGGTTTCTAATCCGCCTCTTCCTCGAGATATTCAGGGGGCATTTTTATAGGAGTACTTTACATCTAGAACCAGTACACATGCTATATATATAAAGGACTACAAATAAATTCAAATTATTCAAATTGTCTAGAAGGGGAACAGCAAATTTTAAAGTATAATCGGGGAATTTTATTCCGTCGGAGAATTCCGAATTCCGTCGGAAATATCCGATTCCCTTGCGAGAAATCTAATTTCCGTCGGAGATAATCTGGAGATTTCCACCTTCAGAGGGAAATACCTACTTTCGTTTGAATATTCTATTTTTCGGCAAGAATTTGAATTCTTTTGAAAGAATTATAATTTCTGGTGGAGTACTGTAATTTGGTTCGGGGAATTCTGATAATATCAGATGGCGTGTATAGGATTCTTTTTATCATGACAAACGCTACTTTTGGTCAGAGTGGAGCGGGCGTTCAAAAAAGGGGTTAGATTAATACAAAAAATGAAGGAGTGGGTTTTTGATTGATTGAATAACTACAAAAGAATACTTGTGGTTTAATAGTGCGGGAAAACTATAAACCTTGAATCAGGACAATTTAAATTTGACAAATATTGGAGATTTGAAAAAAGGCTTTTTTCTTAAGTAATTTAGCAACCTTAGCATTGTATATTATTCTATTATATTATATTCTAGAAATATTTTTGGACGAAACCACATTTTAAAACGGAGACAAGGAGAAACAACTCTCGTCTTTAATTAATTAAAAAGTTAAAAAGTAAATTTTTACTTTTATGAAATGTTTTTGATAAATCGGTTTTTAAAATAATACAGATTGATTATTATAATATTGACACGAAGTATAAAAAAACACAATAATATTAAAAAAGGAGTGTTAAGTCCTGCAGTATCTAGTGTTGACTAATACTTGTTATATATATAGTATAGTAAGCACTGCAAACTCAGTATCGATTTATATAAATAAACTAGGTTTTATCCGCAGTAACTTCATTAAATCAGTCATTTTAGTTACATTCTTGTAAACAAACCTCCCATTTTCTTTGGAACAAAAACTTTTGAATTTAGTAATTTATGTATTTTAAGAGACATCTTTGCTCCGAGCTGAAAACCTTAGAATTGGATACTCTTAATCCTGCATAAACTTACGTGTTCCTTTGAATCGTTTCGCGATTTTATCAAGGAAATTATTTTGAGGCGCCATTAACCCTTTGCGTGGTGTAATTCCTTCAACTAATCTCGGCATACTGATTCAACTACTGCAGCAGGATCCACGGGACATACTTCATCTACAACAAGATATATTTAATATGTTGCATTCATTCATCACTAGGCTTTTTAGGGCGCTTCACGCCACCTTTTTAGAAATTTTAGCTTTGTACTTTAGAAAGTCACCATTTTTAACCGTCCTCAAATTTTCGCGGATTTTCTGTTTAAATCGGTGTACTTTAAAAATAATAAGTTTTGAGAGGAGTTGAGTTTTTGCCACAAACTCTGGTTTTCTAATCCATATATCTTTGCGACACAATGTCGTATTGACCAAAGATATTTTAAACTATGAATTCTGTTAGATCAAATAGTATAAGTTTAAAATATAAAAGGTTTACATCATCAGAGATGGAATTTAAAGAATTTGAGCAGCGGTTTAAATCCACCAAAACCCGGTTTAAATTAAGTGCCGGCTAAAATCTTGAAACATTTAATACAATTTTAAGTGAAACCAACCATATTTAAACCGCGGCTTAAATGTAAACCGCCGCTCAAATTCTTTAAATTCGGTCACAGGTTGCGAAGCATAGATTTTAGAAAATTCAAGTTTGTGGCAAAAACTTAATTTATTTCGCCATAAACCTTCCCTGCAGGATCATGTGAGTTGACTTTGTGGGCTCGATCGTTGTAGTCGTTTTTAAGTTAATTGGATTGGATACAACAAACAAACAGACAAGCAAAGTGTATACAGGGTGAGTCCAAAAAAACTGTGATTGCCCAAAAAAAATTAACAAACTTTTTTTCTCTCTCAAAATCAAAAGTTCAGAAAAGCAAAAAAGTGTATATAAAGTTTTAAGGAAAAGTTATTTGAATTCTCTAGTTTCTTTCTTCTTAGTATATTCAAAAGTTAAAAATATACGCTGTTCAGTTGAAACCTGAAGAACCATTGAAAAGAAAATGGGTTGTCATATGAAAAAAGGAAAAAAAATCCTATATCATTAATACTACCCCTTAGGTATCCTTTATCATTAATACTAGACCTTAGGTATCCTTTATCATTAATACTAGACCTTAGCTTTCCTGTATCATTAATACTAAACCTTAGCTATCCTTTATCATTAATAGTAGACCTTAGCTATCCTTTATTATTAATACTAAACCTTAGCTATCCTTCATCATTAATACTAGACCTTAGCTATCCTTTATAATTAATACTAGACCTTAGATATCCTTTATCATTAATAATAGACCTTAGCTATCCTTTATAATTAATACTAGACCTTAGCTATCCTTCATCATTAATACTAGACCTTAGCTATACTTTATTATTAATACTAGACATTAGCTATCCTTTATTATTAATACTAGACCTTAACTGTCCTTTATCATTAATACTAGACCTTAGCTATCCTTTATAATTAATACTAGATCTTAGCTATCCTTTATTATTAATACTAGACCTTAGCTATCCTTCGTCATTAATACTAGACCTTAGCTTTCCTTTATTATTACTACTAGACCTTAGCTATCCTTCATCATTATTAGTAAACCTTAGCTATCCTTTATTATTAATACAAGACCTTAGCTATCCTTCATCATTAATACTAGACCTTAGCTATCCTTTATAATTAAAACTAGACCTTAGCCATCCTTTATTATTAATACTAGACCTTAGTTATCCTTTATTATTAATAATAGACCTTAGCTATCCATTATCATTAATACTAGACCTTAGCTATCCTTTATCATTAATACAAGACCTTAGCTACCCTTTATTATTAATACTAGACCTTAGCTATCCTTCATCATTAATTCTAGACCTTAGCCATCCTTTATCATTAATACTAGACCTTATAGCTATCCTTTAATATTAATACTAGACCTTAGATATTCTTTATCATTTATACTAAACCTTAGCTATCCTTTATTAGTAATACTAGACCTTAGCTATCCTTTAATATTAATACTAGAACTTAGATATTCTTTATTATAAATACTAGACCTTAGATATCCTTTATTATTAATACTAGGCCTTAGATATTCTTTATCATTATTACTAGACCTTAGCCATCCTTTATCGTTAATACTAGACCTTAGATATCCTTTATTATTAATACTAGACCTTATAGCTATCCTTTATTATTAATACTGAACCTTAGCCATCCTTTATCATTAATACTAGACCTTAGATATCCTTTATTATTAATTCTAGACCTTAGCTTTCCTTTATTATTAATACTAGACCTTAGCTATCCTTTATTATCAATACTAGACCTTAGATATTCTTTATCATTTATAATAGACCTTAGCTATCCTTTATTATCAATACTAGACCTCAGCTATTCTTCATCATAAATACAAGACATTAGCTATTCTTTATTATAAATACTAGACATTAACTCTACTTTATCATTAATCATAGACCTTAGCTATTCATTATTATTATTATAATACTAGACCATAGCTAATAGCTATCCTTTATTATTGATACTAGACCTAAGCAATCCTTTATTATTGATAGTAGACCTTAGCATAAACTTTATTATTAACACTAGACCTAAGATATCCTTTATCATTAGTACAAGACCCTTGCTATCCTGTATCATTAATACCAGACCTTTGCTATCTTGATATGTTTAATTCGACATAAATATTCTATTTTGAATTATTAATATCCAAGTATCGTTTATATATTTCTATATACATATATTTGTATATATTAGGCTGGTAACAGAGAGGGGGGAGAAAGCATTCATGTTTTGATTAATTGTAAGCCCCAAGAACTGAGAATTCTGCTATCATGTTCTTTAAAAAGTTTTATTTCAAGTTACGAATGAACTAAATTATCAAACATTTGGGTCTTAGGACTTAAGTTAATACTAAAGCATACGGTGGTGCTTTATTTGAACAACCTGAACTACCTGAAAATCCCCTAGAAACCTTAGATTTTACTGATCCTGAGGGGCTTGAACCCTAATATCCCCCCCTGTAAACGTCTTCTCAACTACACTTAATATTGCTACACCAAGATAATTTCATGAATTTCCCATGAAATAATACTGATATCCAGTGCTTAGGATCCGGATCCGATGAATCCGTAACATTTTGGCCTTCTGGATCCGAATCCGCAGCAACATGCGGATCCATGGATCCGGAACCCTGGGTCAAAATATCAACCAAAAACTGCAAACAAAAATCTTTTGCTTTCAATATCCAAATCTGAACTGTTGAAAAAAAGAGAGATTATCAAATATTTTATAATCTCTGAATAATAACTAATTTTTAGCATAAAAATACGAAAAAAAGAAAATTAATTTGAACATTTTTTTCTGTTAAAAAAAGAGTAAATCTTAAGAAATGTTCATGACCTGGATCCGAATCCAGATCCATTTTTATTCCAGTGCGGATCCGCATCAAATAATATGGATCTAAGCACTGCCAATATATTTATACAAACTGATGTATCTGATCTTTGATCAAATAGTCAAAGTTTAAAATATAAAAGGTTTCCAAAAACAGGATGTAAAGATAATAGGTTTAGAAAATAATTGCAACCTGATGGTTTAAACCTTTAATATTTCAAAATTAGATTATTGAATCTGACAAAATGCATGGTTTAAAATACCAAAGGTTATATTACATCGTGTTGCAAAGGTATAGGGATTAGAACATTTAAGTTTGTGGCAAAAACTTAAATCATTTACAGCAAGATAGTTCAGGTGTTTGAATATATAGAAAATAGGAATTAACTAGTACAGTCTCGTAACTTGTAAAACCTTGACTAAGTGAAATCTAAGTGAAATCTAAAAGGAATACGATTTCATTTATTTAGTTACAATTATTTTTAATTTTTCGATCTCCAAAAAATTGTTGAATTGAGATTAAAACCAACCTCAGTCAATTTATGTTATCTGTTTTTTTTTCAGATCATAATTCAACAAAAATTTTCTAGAAATATTCATCTCTTTATAAAAGACTGGTTTTTGTAGATATGCTTTCATTGCAGAGGGATTGAGGGATTTAATAATAAACCCTTGTGCTACGCCCTCGGATTTTTAGTTAAATCCAACAAGGGTTTAAATTTCCATTGGTTCTAATTTGTCTGAGAGTAAATGGAACCATTTTTAGGATTCTATTTCATTCATTCATTCATTCATTCTATTTCATTTATTCTATTTCAACTATTTATTGTGGATCTATCCATCTACTCTTGTACAATATACAAAAAAAATAAAATATAAAACAAACAAGCAAATTATATATATATTAATGTTGATCTATACAAACAAAAAAAAATAGAATGCCAAAAAGGAAGATTTTTTACAAAATTTTGTATTAACCTTGATTCAGCAGTATGAATCCATGGAAAAATAATCTATCTATAACGCGTTAATGTGTGTATATGTTTAACTACTGGAAGTTGAACTAGAACTAGAACTATAGGATATTAATATAAATAATAAATACTGGTTAAACTCTAACCTTCTTAAAGGGAATGTGCCTATAATGATCAATTACCGCGTATTGTTTGTATAAATAATAAATATTAATATCGTAAGTTGGGGGTAGGAGAAAGTGTATGTGCATGAAAGTTGATTTAAAATAATCAAATAAAATTAAATTAAAACATAAATTCCGTTCAATCCCCTTAATTATAAAAAATATATTAGTAAATCTATGTTCCTAAAACTGCAAAGAATTTTTACAGTCAAATTAATGGTTATTTTGCAAAACATGAAAAGAAAAACACACAACAATTTTTTAATTAGAAAGATCAAATTTGCTCAATCGAAATATTTTAAATAATTGTTTTCATTTATCCTTTTTTACAACATAAAATTTATGAAATAATTTCGGGTTCTATAGTGTATCGTAATTCAAAACGTACAACAAACTAAAAGTTTTTTAATGAGAAAATTAAAAAGAACTTTTTAAGAGTTAGAAAATAACTAAAATTTCAGTTTTATTCAATTTTGGAGGTTAAAATATAATTTTACTTGAAAAAGGTTTCACTAAAAGATTTTTTTGTGTAGGTTTGTTGCCAACATTTTTCATAACTTCATAACAGCAAACCAATGGAAAATAAAACTTTACAGATTTTTACCCAACTTTCTAAAAGCAAAATATCTTAAATATTTTTTAACCAAAAATAAAAAAGATGCCAAACAGAGGGAGACACTTTATGAAATAAATATTAAAACAATTGTCTGGAGCAAGAGTGAAGTCTCTTTTTTTTGGAAAATTTAGTTTTAGAATTCTACACAATATTGCGTGTCATAAATGAGTCTGGGTCACAAAGAATTTAAATTGAATTGTTTTAAATTCTGAAACATACATTCACTGAAGTAAACAAACATTGGTACACAATATAATATTATATTTATAGATTTATTTGAATTACGGAGAGAAAATAATTGCTCCATCAATAGCATAAGTTGAAATATGGACTAAATAAAATATTTAATCAGATGAAATATAAATATGATATATTGAATAAGCATTTACAAAACATATTTACAATGATTATATAATCAGATAGAATAATCTACAGGATGTCCAAATAAACTATTCTGCTGAATATTCGGACACCCTGTAACAGGATAAGCTTTGTATAACAATAAATATCTCACTCACTTAACAGGGACAAATACTGTTTTATCACATCAAGATTTTTATCGTTTGATAATAATGTTTTTTTCATGTTTATCAATTTAGATCAAATCCATGAAAGTTTCGATATTAATAATCGGACTTAATCAAGAACTTTAGTTCATTTCAGCCGTATTATCGTTTAAAAAATTACTTTAAACTAGACTTTAACAAGGCCGGTTCAGAGAAGATCTAATTGAAATGGAACTACTGGGTTTAGAGAAGATCTAGTTGAGGTGGAACTACAGGGATCAGAGAAGATTTAGTTGAGATGGAACTACTGGGTTTAGAGAAGATCTAGTTGAGATGGAACTACTAGGTTTAGAGAAGATCTAGTTGAGGTGGAACTGATGGGTTTAGAGAAGATCTAGTTAAGGTGAAACTACTGGGTTTATCGAGAAGATCTATTTGAGATGGAACTACTGGGTTTAGAGAAGATCTAGTTGAGGTGAAACTACTGGGTTTAGTGAAGATCTAGCTGAGATGGAACTACTGAGTTTAGAAAAGATCTAGTTGAGATGGAACTTCTGAGTTTAGAGAAGATCTAGTTGAGGTGGAACTACTGGGTTTAGAGAAGATCTAGTTGAGATGGAACTACTGAGTTTAGAGAAGATCTAGTTGAGATGGAACTTCTGAGTTTAGAGAAGATCTAGTTGAGGTGGAACTGCTGCTTTCTGAAATATTTTTAGATTTAGTAATACTGCATTAATCTGGGTACACACAATTCATTCAAACAATAATGTAACAAGTTTATTATGTAGTGTAAATATATATCTAGATGTTAATGTTAAGTTGTACATAGAAGAAGATTCCGACATAAGCTTCTCTGTACAATAATAATACTCGATATTAAATTATATGTGTTATTCTGATAAATGTTTCTCTGGTATCTTGAATTATATTATTATTGAAAAATAATCCTGTCATTATGACAGGATTATTTTTATTCTATTATTCACTGAGAGGGTTTCCAAAATATTGTTTTCCCTTTTCAATCATAAAAGATAATATGGATATTCAGATATTGGAACTGATTATTTACCTCGAACTCCAACATGTAACCCTCGCAGTTTTGCAACTTAATTAATGTCTTCATAGACATTAAGATAAAATCTGCAGGATCAAATTGTCAAAGTTATAAACATCAAAGATTGACGATTTAGATTGCAAAGATGGAGATTATTAGAAAATTAGAGTTTGATATGAGTAATCAGTGTCTACGGTCATGGTTTAAAAATAAATAAAAAATATTAGGATATCACGTGGATTAAAAGGTTCTGCCAATATTCTATAAACATATTTGTCAGCCTTTGTTTTTTGTCGGCATATGCATTTTAAATGAAAAAGTATGGAATAAACAAAATCCGTAAGTTAAAAGATTGTTGTCTCAAAGACCAACACACGTATGATTTCAAATAAAATGCTTCTCACCGGGTGATATTAATACTCCTGACAATTTGGTTGTAAAAAAAGCAGACCTAATTTTCACTATTTAATGGTTATAGGTTATTTTTAATTAGGAAAGAGGGAATGCCGATTATATAACTATACAGTCCTTTGTTGATTCCAATATCTGTGAATACATGGCAGGTCCCGAATATGTGTATACAAGTATACATGACAGGTCCCGAATATGTGTATACATAACAGGTCTCAAATATGTATATACAAGTATACATGACAGGTCCCGAATATGTGTATACAAGTGTGTATACATAACAGGTCTCAAATATGTATATACAAGTATACATGACAGGTCCCGAATATGTGTATACAAGTGTGTATACATAACAGGTCTCAAATATGTATATACAAGTGTATACCTGACAGGTCCCGAAGTCCCTCCTGGTCCTGTTTGGTCCTGATCTGCCTCGGTCCGGGGACTCCAGTAGTTCAGCTTCAAGATCATCCTGTTTATATATGATAATCTTAGTTTAGAAGACTACTGAGAAGAAGGAACCCAAACCCCCTGCTGGCAGGTTTAACAACAGATTGTATAGAAAGTTACGTAAAAGAAAGTAGGCTTTTTTCTTATTTAAAGTATTAGTAAAAATATTGAATAATTGCCTTCTATGTTTTCCTTTTATGGTCGCACGGTCGGAATTTAAGATGATGCTTTTAATTTCAATTTTCAATTGTTTGGAAACCCACCACTGAACGAATAAATCCTTTAACTGATAAATGTCTAAAAATGTTCAAGGCCCATTTAATAAATAAATCAGAATTATTGATTAAAAACTTCTCGGCAACATTTCGAAATAAATTTAAAGAAAAATGACATTAAATATCAGACTGTTAATGATTATTTATAAAGTGGTAAGCTCTGGTTTATATTTGTATGTCCGAGCATAACTCCTATAAAGCCCCAGACTGATTTGACTCAAAATTTGAACGGGGCCGGAACCATGGTAAAAACTTCTAAGTTGAGATGGTTGACTTTTATTGGAGCACGCCTGGCAAAGCTGGGTTCCCAAGCAAATATATTATAAAGATATAAACCTGATCAGGATCAAACTGATACAAGGGCATCATATGCAGCTGATATCTATCCCATCTTGTCTTCATAGCTAATCCAACAGCCTAAAGTTAAATATTGAATTACAATAGTTTTCGATTCCCCCCCATAGACTTCTTTCTCATTAAAAGTGTAAGATTATAAAATGAACCTACCCCTAATCCAACCAGAAGTATACAGATGAGAATGAAAACTCCGATAAAAAGGAAGAAATGAGACTCTGGAAGTGGGGCTACAGTTGTTGTCGCCATTGTTGTTGTTGTTGTTGTTGTAGTTGTCGTTGTTATAGCTCTTGTTGTCGTTCTTAACGTTGTTGTTGTTGGAAATGTAGAAGACGTTGTTGTTGAGAATGTTGTTAGCGTGGTGTTGATTATTGAACTTGTAGTTGTAGCAATCTTTTTTATTGTAGAAACAATATTCTCAAACGGTATTCTCGTCATCGTCTTCATGTCTTACTTTTAATCTAAAAGTTTGAATATTCAAGATGAGATTTTGATATTTTCAACTTACAAACTTTTTCACAGTTTTTGATGAAAAAGTTTAGTACAATCGTATTGTCTTACAACTTCAACAATACAAGAAAAGTAATATGCCAGTATATGGATTAATATTTGATATTAAACATATGGTTTTATGTCACCTGTTGCAATCAATCTAAACTAGAACTATGAACTAATCCTTCAGGTGTTCATTCAAAACTCACTTCATCTCCAGTTAAAACCATCACAAGCTCTTGAATGTTTATAAACTGAACCGGATATAGTATTAATTGATGAATATCTATCCAATCTGTTGAAGGTATGATAAGAAGATGAGAAGGGAAATGGTTTGCTTCAGTCCTGCGCACTCTCAAGGGAAAGGTACTTTCCCTCTCACATCATACACACACACACACACACTCACCGAACAAAATCAGACAAAACCACACTTTCTCTCATTCATTCTTTTAAAAGTATAAAATTCTAAATAAAAACCTGGTGAATGAAGTTTCGTCAGATAAATTTGGAAAAGGTCATTGTTATATTTTAAACCGTTATATATTGTTTTAGAAAAACGTTTTTCCCTTAAAAAAAAATATTTGTTGTATTAAACCTTTACGGTTTTCACAAAATAAAAGATAGGTGATATCCATTTCATAATTTATTTAGATATATTATATTATTTTATAGTAGAAATTGGTTTTAGTTTTCAGGAACTAGCTCTTTTATCTTCTTTGTGAGGGTTTGTATGGCTAAGGTCACGGATTTTTGTGTACTTGTCCATTGCCCAGAGTAATCAAAATTCCTGAAAAAAGGTTTCAAAGTTAATAAAGAGAAAAGCATTTGATAAGTAAAAATATTTTTGAAAATAATCCAATTCTATTACGTTACTTACTTGATTGAATCAATAAGAACATTAATTCGGGATTTTGTTTCTTCGAACCATGATTTGTTGAATTCTAGTCCTACATCATAAATATCCATTTTGCCGATGCTGTTTAGGTTCTCATAAAGTTGATCAATCAAGTTCTGTACTTCTTTTAATCCAGACTGAACCTTCTGAGCTTGATCTCCATCAGCAATATTATTTGCCATTTCTTTGGTGTCCGCAATAAATATTCCAACATTTGTCTCGTCAAAAGAACACTTTGCCTCGAGAGAACATTTAGAACCAGCATGAACACCGATTAATCCTAGTGTAGAGATGATAAGAAGAGTTGAAGTTAGCATCCACGGGAATCTCATGATGAGGGTCTTCTAAGATTAAAGCAAATGTTAAAACTGGGTTGGGAATTTTCTGTTTCGTGTTTCCCGCATTTTCAAAAACCTTTCCGATATATAGTTTTCCTTGATAAATGATTTTTACATATAAATGTTCCACTTACTTTGTTAAAATTGGTATCATGTAGACAGCAGCCCCCATTATGACACCTAGGCAATTCTGAAACATTTTTTGTTTCTTGATTTGAATCTTCGTCTTGTTTTTTCTGATAAGGTTGATAAGTTATTGAAGTTTGAACTATTTCTTCCTGATTGAAAATGGTTACAGGTTTAAAAATTTCTTCCAGAATATCTGAGTTTTCACATTCCCTGTGGTTCTGGAACAACTTCTTTATCTCCTTACGTTTTGTCAGGGGACTTTTCACCAGTTGTTTCTTTTTCATCTTTGGTGTTAGATTCTGGTTTATTTTAAGGTCGGATTTCAAATCATCTTCGTCTTTGGTTAGGTCAAGCGTGCTATTAGTAATCTGACGAAGACATTCTACATGATTTGAAAAATCTAAAAAGCTATCTTCTTCAATATTTTCTGAATTCTTATAGTTTTCTGTTCTTTGGTCAATAATTTGTCTAATAGCATTGCATTCATCTTGAATATCTTTAATCAGTAATTCCTTGTTTTCTTCTTTAACTGTTAATTCGTTCGTTTTAGTCTCAAGAGCTGTGTCAATTATCTTTTCATTCGATTCTGGTAAAAGTTTTAAATCTTTACCAGAAATTTGATCAATCCTGAAATGGTTTTGTGTTTCTGAAGTTATTGGCAAAGATAAAGATTCGTAATGAGAGTCATTCTCATTGTAGATTTCAGAAACTCTTTTATCATCATTATCTGAGTTTTTAATGTGTTCCTCGGGATCTTCGTAAAATGAACTTTCTTGATATTTATGTTCTTGTCCAGATCGTTGATAAATGGAATTTGATTCGGTGATCAGAATCCTTGGTGGTAAATTTCTTAAAGCTTCTTCAACTGAAACTTTAATTAGTTCTGCAGCAAAATTTTCAAAATTCCTCCACACTTTTTTTTCGTAGCAGTAGGGTTTCATATCGTTCAATAGCTCCATGCTTACTGATTTATTAGGGTTTTCTTTTTCTAAGTTAGAAATATCAACAGAATTTTGTTTTAAACCACTTAGAGAAACGTCTGCAACAAAATCGGGACCGTCTTCCATGCTTATCTTTTTTCTTTGATTTTTGTTTCGAAATTGTTTAAAGTCTTATAAGAGCTAGGATGGAGGTTAACTGATCACACTGCAGACACAAGAAGTGCTTTCTAAACAATCAAGCAGAGATTTTAGATATTTTACTTTCTACAAATTCAAGGAAATAAAGATGTCTGTTTATTTTAATTAATTTACTTTTCTTAAACATATTTTGCATTCCTAAAATACAGGATTAGATTGAATTATGCATAAAACATGATGATATATTTATCTAAATACTTTTTCCCTTACATTTGTGTGAACTTTTAAAATCTAATTTCTTAATCCCTATATTTTTGCAACCCAATGTCGTAGACCTTAGATATTTCAAACTAATAAATTCGTTTTAAAATATCAAAGGATTAAAACGACATTGGATTGCAAAGATATATATTCTATGTGTGTATTAATTGAGTTTGTTCCGTACAAGGAACTAATGCATAGAAAGTTTATTGCGGGCGCGTTTACTCTGCGTACATATTAAAACCAGTTCCCTCTGGGCGGAATTTGTAAACAAGAATAGGAGCATCAGTGTTCGTCTAGTATCCGAGGAGGTTAAAAGCATTTAATTTTGATAATTCACATAATAGTTTCCTATGACCAGAATATTTCATAGATTATTTTTGTAAAAATTGATTCCAAGCCAGGCTGTGACATCCGTCTTGTGTTTACTTTTCCGCCCAAAGACAGTACATTGGAGTACAAAAAATGTGTACACCTCTGAAATAACTTTCCTTGCATCAGTACCTTGGTTCCGTATGTGTTCTAATCAAATATCGATTCTATTCCAAAATCAATTCATCTTAATTTCTCATGTTTTCTCTCTTCTCTCAGCATTATTTCCGTCCATTTTTTCATTTTGTACGTCCTACTCGTACGTTGTACTCTATTTTTTCTCTCCCTGCCATTTTAAAATTTTAGATTTTTTCTTCAATTCTTTATGTGCTTAGTTCTTTTAATTCTGTATACTTCAATCCGTTTATTCTTTTTAAACCTGTGATTCTTTACTCCGATAATCCTTTAATCCTTCAATTCTTTACTTCTTTAATCCTTTAATACTGCTTTCCTGGTTTTCTTTTCTTTCTGGTCCTTTTTTCTACCCTTCAATTTTTTGCTTACTATCTAAGATCCATCCTACTTTAATTTCCTCTAGGTCTCTCTTCGCCCAACGTTAATCCTTTAATACTTTCTGTCGTTTTCTTTTAAATTTCTCCCCTTTTAGTCCCCCAACCGCCTCCCACCCCTCCCCCTACTTCCTTCCTTCTCCACAATCAATTCTCTCCTTTAATCCTTCCCGTCCCAAACTGCTTTCATTCTTTCTTTTCCACTCCATTTTACAGGGTGTCCCAATAAACATGGAAATTAAGGGACGACTTTGAGATGGTCTTTGTAAATTATTTTTGATTAAATATGGTGATATCTACAAGTTAATACAGTGGTCGATGTTTATATCAAAACAATAAAGACGACTTTTGTATTTCAGTTTTGTTTCTAACCAGCTTTTTTTAAATGGAAGCTGTTAATTGACAGCTTCAATTTGCTTCCATGTCTTTGTGCAATTGTGCATTCATGTAGTTTGAAATCTTGCTAGAAATAAAAAATGTTAATAAAAAAGTCGCCTTCGTTGTTTAGATAAATACGACGACGACTGTATGTAATCCGTAGAATGTTTCGTCTGCCAGAGTATATAATATGTTTGTTTTTGTTTCATTTGCTATACGATTGTATTATGTAAAGCTAAAAAAAAACGTGTAAACCAAAAATACATCTATTTCACTGTATTTTCGACATGCAGAAATATTCCAGACACACGTAATACAACATATCTTACGGTTTTGTCGAAAAATTAACACCCTATTACCGTTTGCATAACATACTTCATGCAGGCATACATGATTCAACTGGCTCTGGAACACAGCTTTTCAACTTAAATCTTTTAAACCGGCCAAGCTAAGAACATTACCGTGGTTAAACCAAATTCCCCAGATCAAAATTTGAGGAAAATTCGTGAAGGGGTTATGATCGGACTTACAAATATACAAACGCACACTCAGAGATTAACACTTAACACTTATATACAAAAATATATTCTGGTTCCAAACAAATACGATCTCAAAGTTGTCATTCAATTCCCATGTTGAATTAGACATTCTGTAATACAATATATGTATATACATTGTACAATGTACACCTGACCCTTCTACGTTATATGTACTTCGAGTCAAGCTATTCATTCTTCTTTGGGGATAGAAAGCTTTGAGATACCGTGAACACGTAAGTCAAGATATTAAAGCTTTAAATCACAGTGTCTGGGGTGCTGGCAAGGGTCCAATAAGAGAAGGGTATGGGGGGGGGGAAAGTTTCGGCTCAAAATATTATTATTTTGTGTGAGAGAGCTGAGTGCTTTGATCTTAAACTTGATTATCTCTTTCTTTTACAACTGATGGTTAGACCCTGAGAACATTGATCTTAGTGCTAATTCAAACCTGGTTCAACTAACAGTAAAATCTTTAAAGTGAAAATTAAAATATAGTGTGGGATATGTCGTCTTTAGAGGTAATAAAAACTTTAAAATCAAGTTTTGCGCGGAGCTTGAAAAAAAAGATTCGTGTTTAACTGCTCGAATTCATAAATGCAGTAATAAAATCATTTTCACATCGTCCGATGAATATTTTAAAATAATTATTTAAAGGTTGGAGGGATGAGACTGCTATTCTGTTTTGGTTGTCTCATACTTCTTAAACTTTGTGAAACATGGATATTTTCTTCAGGGTTGGATATACCTACAAATCCAGGTTAGAATACCTCAAATCTAAAATGTTAGGATACTAAAAAACCTAGTTAGGATACATATAAACCTAGGTTAGGATACGCATAAACCTAGGATAGGATTCATATAAACCTAGGGTGTGATATATACAAACCTAGGTTAGGATACATACAAACCTAGGTTAGGATACATACAAACCTAGGTTAGGATACACATAAACCTAGGTTAGGATACATATAAACCTGGGTTAGGATACATACAAACCAATGTTAGGATACATACAAACTAGGTTAAGATAAATACAAACCTAGGTTAGGATACATACAAACCAAGGTTAGGATACATGCAAACCTAAGTTAAGATAAATACAAACCTAGGTTAGGATGCGTCACTCCTGTATGCCAAGTCCATTAGCGCCTGATCCAATCAGGTTCAATTATGTGTTTGTTGTCTATTCTGAACCAATATAAATAGTATGGCGGTAACATCTATCCTTCTATCTGTCTCATTATCCAATTTGAGTTATGAATCCTTCAATCGGCGCAATCATAAATGGAAATATTTACTTCTACTAAGGCTATAGCAATACATCCAAACCTAGGAGAAAATAAATACAAACCTAGGTTAGGATACATACAAACCTAGGTTAGGATACTTACAAACCTAGGTTAGGATGCATACAAACCTAGGTTAGGAAACATGCAAACCTAGACTAGGATACATACAAACCTAGGTTAGGATACATACAAACCTAGTTTAGGATACATACAAACCTAGGTTAGGATACATACAAACCTAGATTAATATACATACAAACCTAGGTTAGGATACATACAAATCTAGGTTAGGATACATACAAACCTAGTTTAGGATACATACAAACCTAGGTTAGGATATATACAAACCTAAATTAGGAAACATACAAGCCTAGGTTAGGATACATACAAACCTAGAATAGGATAGATACAAACCTAGGTTAGGATACATACAAACCTATGTTAGGATACAAACAAACCTAGGTTAGGATACATACAAACCTAGGTTAGGATACATGCAAACCTAGGTTAGGATACATACAAACCTAGGTTAGGATAGAATCCATACAAACTTCTGGAAAATTACATTTAAACCAATGAGATTGATTAAAAAAAGCAAGAAAAGAGTACGCATGAGGCGATTTTTCATTTTCTTCGGCTCATTTGTGCAAAAGATATCAAAAGATAACTTTTAAACATAAAAAATCTAATATTTAAAAAAAATAATTCCCTTGTATTTATTCAGGTTACAAGATACCCCGTCCTATAGTCAGTCATCCTAGATGTGATGCTTGTAGATTTATTGGTCTAATGATAGATTCTAACCTTAGGTAGGTCAGATATTCATATTTTCTTCTACTCAGTATTGTCTCTTAGGTAGGTCAGATATTCATATTTCCTTCTTCTCAGTATTGTCTCTTAGGTAGGTCAGATATTCATATTTCCTTCTACTCAGTATTGTCTCTTAGGTAGGTCAAATATTCATATTTCCTTCTACTCAGTATTGTCTCCTTGCTGCATTCTTGCCGAGACAAAATGTTTAAGAATACCATTTTGAATCGGGCATTGACATCTTTGCATGGAGGGTCACTTTTAATTACGCTTACAGTCCCTTTAATATTCTCTACTCCCTTAATAGGGTTTACTTTTAACATCTTCAGACAATAAAGTGCATTCGAAATAATTATGTTTGGCTAGGTCGGGTCGAGATAAGGATTGAAAATAATTTTCTTAAAGGGACTGTAAGCGTAATTTCAAGTGACTCTCCATGTAAAGATGACAATGCCTGATTTACAACGGTATCTTTAAAAGCTTTGTCTGATCCGGTATGAATTAGATATCCATAATTTGTTTATTTAAACAGTTTTTTGACATTTGTGGACGTGATTTCTCTGCAAAATTGTCTTGCGCATTTCTTGCGTTTAAGAAACAATGAAGAAATTCACAGATTTTTTTATCAGATTAAGGTTTCAAGGGTACGGTTGTAAATCGGGCATTTCTATCTTTCAATGAAGGGTTATTGTAAACTACACTTAACAATCCTTTAAATTTGAATTTGTAATTTTTAGATCAGCGGATGACAGGTTGGATGGTGAGGATGATGAGCTTGGTGAGGATGAGGTTGCAGCTATTGCAGAGGATATATGTTCAACACAAACATACAGGTTATACTCACTTTTAAATTCGGAAATTTTTTCAAGATTTGATTTTAATTTTGGAACCGTCCAATGGAGTCAAATTCCACACTCTAAGGACTTTGTATGGACTAGAGAGACGAGATTTTTAATACACTTTCATTTTAGAACGGCATGTCTGATTCACATTATAGAGCGGCATGTCTGATTCATATTTTAGAACGGTATGTCTGATTCACATTTTAGAGCGGCATGTCTTATTCACATTTTAGAGCGGCATGTCTGATTCACAAAGTGTACAATTCTTTATCTGATCAAGGATAAAAGATTATTATTTTTTGTGTCTGAAAAAAAATATTATTTTCAATTGTGATTTCTCTTTATAAGTCGAGTCTAATATTTATTTCTTCAGAAACATGTTAAAATGTCGAAATTTTTTTTTAAATACAACAGTTTAAACTGTCGCGTTTGAACTCTGGAAAATAAAGACGCCTTTCAGACTCATGTTATGGCTTAAAATAGTTTAAAGAATATGAGATACATGGCTAGCAATTCAACAGTGCAAACAGACACATTTCACTGTAAAAGTGAGATACATTGCTAGCAATTCAACAGTGCTGACAGACACATTTCACTAAATAAGTGAAACACATGGCTAGCAATACAACAGTGCGAACAGATACATTTCACTGAATATGAGATACATGGCTAGCAATTCAACAGTGCTGACAGACACATTTCACTGAATAAGTGAAATACATGGCTAGCAATTCAACAGTGCTAACAGACACATTTCACTGAATATGAGATACATGGCTAGCAATTCAACAGTGCTTAGAGCGGCATGTCTGATTCACATTTTAGAGCGGCATGTCTGATTCATATTATAGAGCGGCATGTCTGATTCACATTTTAGAGCGGCATGTCTGGTTCACATTTTAGAGCGGTATGTCTGATTCAAATTATAGAGCGGCATGTCTGATTCACATTTTAGAGCGGCATGTCTGATTTACATTTTAGAGCGGCATGTCTGATTCACATTATAGAGCGGCATGTCTTATGCACAAAGTGTACAATTCTTTATCTGATCAAGGATAAAAGATTATTATTTTTTGTGTCTGAAAAAAAATATTATTTTCAATTGTGATTTCTCTTTATAAGTCGAGTCTAATATTTATTTCTTCAGAAACATGTTAAAATGTCGAAATTTTTTTTTAAATACAACAGTTTAAACTGTCGCGTTTGAACTCTGGAAAATAAAGACGCCTTTCAGACTCATGTTATGGCTTAAAATAGTTTAAAGAATATGAGATACATGGCTAGCTATTCAACAGTGCAAACAGACACATTTCACTGAAAAAGTGAGATACATTGCTAGCAATTCAACAGTGCTGACAGACACATTTCACTGAATAAGTGAAATATATGGCTAGCAATTCAACAGTGCTAACAGACACATTTCACTGAATATGAGATACATGGCTAGCAATACAACAGTGCAAACAGACACATTTCACTGAATAAGTGAAATACATGGCTAGCTGCTGACAGACACATTTCACTGAATAAGTGAAATACATGGCTAGCAATTCAAACAGACACATTTCACTGAATATGAGATACATGGCTAGCAATTCAACAGTGCAAACAGACACATTTCACTGAATAAGTGAGATGAAAAAAGTTACTACAGTGGTAGGTGATTATATCAATACAATAAAGACAAATTCCGATTTAAATTTTTATTTCAAGCTGTCAAACAGAATGGATACACATAAACAAAGAAGTCAAGAGATGCTGTGTAGTGTATATTAAAACAGATTCTATTTGATTAATTGTAAACTTATAATTTGAAAAAATATTCACTGTAGTGAAATTTTTTGCTTTGTAAGAACATTAAATACTCTGAATTATTACTTTAATATCGTCTTCATATACCAGAATTTTCTCGTTCTCACTGTATATAAATATATAGAATCTATATTTCTATCCTATAGGAGTGTTGAGTTGATAGAATGGAACGGAGAATATAGATTGAGTTTACCTATCCTGGAAACCTGGAAGCAAGGAAAACCTGCTCAATCAGAGAAGGATTGGACAGATAGGGTTTCTTCACACTGCAGGTTTCTCATTTATCAACAATTTTCAGGATCAATGCAAAGGAACATATAATCCCTATGTGTATTTTTGCAACCTTATTATATGTAAACCTTTTATAATTCATTTTTAGACTATTTGATCTAACAGAATTCATAGTTTGAAATATCTGAGGTCTACGACAGTTCATTTCTTGTTTTAAATGAACCAAAACACTATCCTCAAAGTGCATCGAATATTTGGTTTCAATGAGATACAGTGGTCGGCGTTTATATCAATATAATGAAGATGACTTTTCTATACAAGTTTTGATTTCTAACAAGATTTTTCAAATAACAAGTTTACTAGTAAATAAAGAGAAGCGGTTAATTGACAGCTTCGTTTTGCTTCCATGTTTATGTGTATCCATGTTGTTTGAAAGCTTGGTATAAGTCAAAAATTAAATTCGAAAGTAGTCTCGAAATTTTTTGCAAAAGTGTCGAATATTTTTTTTATGAAATTCCGCATTGTTTTCGCTTCCTTTCTCAAAATTTATTTTCGCGAAAAAAAATGCGAAATTGTACGAAAAAGATACAAAATACGAAAGAAAATTCGAAATTTTGGATTATTTTGCGAAAGTTTTCGTTCGTTGTAAACCTTAATTGGATTTATATCACTGTATATTAGGTTCCTACTGGATAAGATGAAGGAATTGGATCTATATCACTGTATATTAGGTTCCTACTGGATAAAATGAAGGGATTGGAACTATATGATCTCTGGTTGAGAGCTGGACACAGGCATCCTGCTTCGTGGATAGGTTTGCTAATCTTAATTAAAGGGAGTGTCTGGCTAGACATGGTAGTTGAGTTGGACAATCCAGGAGGATTATAATGATTGAATGTTCACTCTTACCAAATAATTTTAAACCATACAAACGTCTGATAGATCTCAAATGATTTCTAAAAAATTTCTTTACATGTTTGATCCTGTTCTTTTGTGGATCACTCTATAGAAATACTCCCATTTTATCTGAAATGAAGAAACTTTGTATTTGATTTATGATTAGCCACGCGTCAGACCTCACTGGGATAAAGAATAGGAGTGAGTCCTTCTTTTGTGCTCTGAGCCTCCCTGTGCTGCGCACGCTCGTCTATCCGCTTATCTTTACGCTCTTGATCAAAGGGTCAGTTCCTGACTATTCAGATTGGACACATCTATCTAAATAACTGTACTAAGATAATATAGACTTTATAGGTTCAACCATACTTAGAAATACTGCATTTTCAGCTCAACTACCATGTCTAGTCAGACGCTTACTTTAAAAAATATCTAAAAATATTTGAGGATAATAAATAAATTTTGCGAGGTTTTTATCAGAAAAGGTATAACAGAGGATAAAAAGGAGAGTGGAGTAATTGAAGATTTATATTTTAGAATTTATGTATGAGGGTGAGGGGGGAAAATTGTAGACTAATATTTTAGGATATGTGCGTTAGAGTGATTGGGTAACTGTAGGTTTATATTTTAGAATTTATGTCTGAGGGTGAGGGGAGTAGTTGGGTAATTGTAGATTTATATTTTAGAATTTATGTGTGAGGGTGAGGGGAGTAGTTGGGTAATTGTAGATTTATATTTTAGAATTTATGTGTGAGGGTGAGGGTGTGTTTGGAGACTGTATACAGGACGATGACGGAACAGACTGGCCTTGGGAGATGCACAGACAGAAAATTTCTAAGGTTGGAATTATATTTGCCAAAACAAATATGTAAAAAATATTAAAGTAAATTTTAAGAGGATGAAAATTTTAAAAAATCCTCAAAAATAAATTATTTTAGGAGAGATCTCTTCCTCTTGAAGATAATGTTGTGAGATTGAGCAGCAGACAAGAATATTTCTAATATTCATAAGAAACAAATATTTGATAAGTTTTTCTATGTAGATCAAATTACAGATAATCTGTATATCTGATCGTTTATGTTTATTTGACTCTTTAAAGTCATAACTTGAGTCTAAAAGGTGTCTTTCTGTTCCAGAGTTGTCTGGTTCTCAATGTACGATGGTTCAAAAGGTTTTCATTTTCTGACCTTCGACCACAAAAAGAAGCATTTCGCAAAACTAAAACAAAAATCATCAAAAATCACAAAAGAAAGCTAATTAAAATTTTCTAGTTTATTTCTTCTGAAATCTTTTCTTTTGTCAGAAAAACACTTTACACATTTCATTGTATCGTGTAATATATAGAATCTATTTATTAAAATATTCTAAATCATAATTATCAATTTTGCAGTTGTTTATATAGAGCTTGTCAGATGAAACACTGCTTTAGAAATCTCTCCTGCCTTCAAACTTGAGAGTGCTTTCTCATATTCCTAGAAATCCTACATATTAGATAATTTGCGCAAAAGATGTAAAAACTTTCGAAAAAAGTAAGAGAAGAATGATTTAAATTTGATTTAAATTTTGAAAAAAAAAACACGAAGAAGACTTTAAAAAAGAAAGATTAGCCAAAAAAATAAACCCTTTCTGAGAAGTGACATCATTGGCTTTATTCTAATCTTCTTAAAAATAATGTATTCCCAATTTTCAGAAAAAAAAACCTCTTTAATGAAAAAGACTTTTGTTTTCAAACTTCTATACATATATACTTTGCTTATCTGGGTGCCTGTTTGTTTGTGTATAATAAACGTCAAAACGGGTGAACCGATTGGTCCCAAATTTTGTGTGATACCTCACATGACCCCAGATACTCAGAATTTCAAGAAGTTGTCTCAAAATTTTTTGATTTTTGTAAAATTTTGAAACTCCAAAAAAACAAAATTGTAAATCCGCAAAACTTGTTATTATGTTGCATTACAGAGAAAATTGTAAAATATTGAGCAACAATTAAAAGTTGAAATAGAAGATATGTATTAATATGTTTTCTTACCGTAAGTTTGAAAACCTTGACACCAAGTTTGTCAAAGTTTAAATATCTATCTCCCATGTTGGCTGCCAGACTAGAGAAAAGGTTCAAGATAATTGTCTTTAATAATTTAATGTTTCTTTTTACTGTTTCAATATTCGCAAGAATAACGCAAAAATTAATCTGTATAATCTGAATAACTTATTTGTACAAATTCAAAATCGTGTTGTTAGGACAAATAAATATTTCCAGTAACCAACCAAAGTTAAAATTCGTCCACAAAAACCTAAACGGGATTTATTCAGTATTTTTTTGTTCAATTTAATCTTTTAATATTTAAAGTTGATGACCAAATTCAAAGTTAAGAATTTATATGTTTAAAGAAAAATGTTATCCTTGTAAATTGTAGGAAAAAAGCTGCCGTTTGGCCTACATTACCAACCTTTTTTTTTCACTAACAGAGGGAAGTTAAGTTACTTAACATGCAGTAAGATTTTTACTTAACCACGGGTTCAATCGACTAATAGGCAAAATCGGTCTTGGGAAAGTAAAATTCCTTTAACTTCCCTAAAAAGTAGTTTTGAATTTTTGTTGTTGTTCTGTGTGCAGTGCAGGGGTTGTCAGGGATGTTTTTAAACTTATACCTGAGCGCCTCGAAGTAAGTATCCAGGGATGTTTTTAAACTTATACCTGAGCGCCTCGGAGTAAGTATCCAGGGATGTTTTTAAACTTATACCTGAGCGCCTCTGAGTAAGTATCCAGGGATGTTTTTAAACTTATTCCTGAGCGCCTCGGAGTAAGTATCCAGGGATGTTTTTAAACTTATACCTGAGCGCCTCGGAGTAAGTATTGGGGTTAACGAGACAACCAACAATTGTCAACTCTTTCCTAAAAAAATTGAGTCTTTGCCACAAACTCAAATTTTCTAATCAATTATATCTTTGCAACCTGATGTCGTTTACCTTAGATATTTCAAACCATGAATTCTGTTGGATCAAATAATCTAAGTTTTAAATATCAAAGGTTTATATAGCGATTTACACAAAATTTGAGTTTGTGGCAAAGTCTCCACTATTACATAATAACAACTAGAAAATACAAAATATTTAGCAACATTTCTACACAAAAGATTGAATGAAGACAACAATCATTCCACTATTTGCTAATAATCACTATATTGATTAATTGATTAATTTTCTTAATTTTTCTATAATAAACAACATATCATTATAGCATATGTCTTATATTTCATCAATTTGTTTTCGAAATGACTTCAGTCTTATATCTTTGTAACCTGATGGTGTAAACCTTTCACATTTCAAACTTAGATTATTTTATCTATAAGAATTTATAATTTGAGGTCTTTTGTAGAGATATAGGGATTAGAAAATTAGAGTTTGCGACAAAGACTCAATTCATTTAAAAGAAATTTCACAGGATTGTTTTGAAGTTCAAGATTAGAGACTCATTTTATCGATTTAAAGTTAGATTAAATAAAAAAGTTTTCATCGAGTTTAAAAAGAAAAATTTACTACAAAACCTTCTGAGTTCTGACCTGAAAACCTCTTCTGGATATAGATTCATGGGTGAACCTGTTGGAGCACAACCAAATATAACAACAACAGCTTTACGTCCAGACATCGAGATTGCCTAAACTCATACAGAGTGCAGGACAAATAACATCGTGGAATAGGAAAACCACATTTTAGTGATTTTATGTTTATTTGATGTTGATTTAAAACAGACCGGTTTACAGTAATTTGAAAATCAATTTTTAGTGAAATGGGTCTGTGTACACTGCACAAGAATAATATTTCGGTAATACAATTCATATAAAAATTCAAATTTAAGAAAGAAATAATTCTGAAATGTCAATGTTTCTAATTTTTAAAGTTTGTAGTTGCTTTCATGTAAACTTGTTTTCTCATAACGTTTTAACTCTATTTGAGATCATACGACGTCAAAAACAGGTTAAAGATAGTAAAGTTTGAGGCGAGTAATCATGGTTCCTTTAAAGAAGCATGATAAATAGCTTCCTAATTCAAAATAAACCCGTCTGCATCTAGAATTCTAGGATTATCAATTAAACATTTTTAATAATTGATTAAGTTTATACCTTCTGTAGTACTGGTGGATACCCTGAGCACTAAATAATGATATTAAAGTTTTAAACCCGTCCTACCTCCTTTAGTGCTGGAGAATACCCTGGGCACTATATAATGATATTAATCCCGTCCTACCTCCTGTTGTGCTTGAGAATACCCTGAGCACTCTACAATTACATTTGCAGTAGCGTTGGAGTCTTGGAGAATACCCTGAGAACTATATAATGATATTAAACCCGTCCTACCTCATGTAGTGCTTAAGAATACTCTGAGAACTATATAATGATTTTAAAACCCGTCCTACCTCCTGTAGTGCTTGAGAATACCCTGAGCACTCTACAATTACATTACACCCGTGCTATCTTCAGTTATAGTGTTGGAGTGTTGGAGAATACCCTGAGCACTATATAATGATATCAAACCCGTCCTACCTCCTGGAGTGTTGGAGAATACCCTGAGAACTATATAATGATATTAAACCCGTCCTACCTGCAGTAGTCTTGGAGAATACCCTGAGCACTATAAAATGATATCAACCCCGTCCTACCTCCTGTAGTGTTGGAGAATACCCTGAACAATATATAATGATATCAAACCAGTCCTACCTCCTGTAGTGCTGGTGGATATCCTGAGCACTCTACAATTATATTAAAACCGTCCTGCTCATCATCTACTCCGTCCTCCTGAGCTCCTAGTTCTACTGGAGTCAATACTGTGCACCCAGTATCTAATAATCATCATTTAGGAATTGTGAAATCTCTTTTTTATCAGTATTTATTGGGCCGCGGGATATAGTTTTTCTCTTTAAAGAAATATAGATTAAAATTAAAAAGGTATCATATTATTATATGCATCATTTTTGTGATTACCTAGGTATCGACTAACAACCTAAAACTCCCTCTAAAAAAAATTTGAAAAAAAGTAATGCAATTTAGATTAAAAACGGAGGCGTTTTTAACATTAGGATTGACGTTGATTCAGATGATAGATATATTTCCCCAATTAAGTAAACAAACAATTAAGTAAAAGAGATACAGACTGAGTAAAAACAAACACTATAAAAGAGATACAGACTGAGTAAAAACAAACACTATAAAAGAGATACAGACTGAGTAAAAACAAACACTGTAAAAGAGATACAGACTGAGTAAAAACAAACACTGTGAGTATGATAACCAGCATTAAAAAGACGAATCTGCATTAAAAAGGCGAATAAAAGGGATTGTAAGCGTAAGTTTAAGTGACCCCTTAATTTAAAGATAGCAATGCCTGACTTACAACGGAACCTGGAAATCTTAACCTGATCAAAAATGTGGAAGGTTGCCGTCGTTTTACTGAATCAAAAAGTGTTTAGTTCTGTGAATTTCTCCAAGAAATACGCAGGACACTTTTGCAGAGTAACCACAAATGAAAATGAACAGTTTAAAGAAAAAAAAGGATATCTAATGCATGCCTTGATCAGACACAGCTTTAAAGGGTATCGTTGTAAATCAGGCATCGTCATCTTTGCATGGAAGGTCTCTAGAAATTACGTTTACAATCCTTTCAACAAACCTAAACCCTTGACAATTTCTCTTCGTCCTTCCTTGGGTTCGGATAGAGTAATATTCCTGTATCCGTGGTAGTGAAACATTGAAACCCACAGGTTTCCAACAATCCCAGCTCCGGTGATAAGAACCCTTAAATCAAAAGGATTTTTTAAATTTGACATTTTTGCAATGGAACTAAACACACGCCACAAACTCTAATTTTCTATCCCTATATCTTTGCAACCTAATATCAGAATTCATAGTTCAAAAGAATAAATGTCAACGAAATCGGGGACCGAATATAATGAATATGAGCTACGTAGTTGAACTAACTACTGCCGGTTCAAATTTGAAACATCGAATTTAACGTTAATTGGGTTCAGGAAGGAATAAATCGGCTCCAAATTGAAAAGAGGTAGCGGTTAGAATATTCTATATGGCAAGTGTTTCTTTAAAAATATCAATGTTATATAAAGTTTACCTAGCTCCAGGTAGAATACCACCAAGAGCACTCTCCAGGCGCTTCCAACCATGCAGTAAACAGGATAACGGTTCACAGAGAACTCCCTGATAATAATACAATAATACAATAATACAATAGTATGATAATACAATAATAGAATAATACAATAATATGATAATACAATAATACAATAATATGATAATTCAATAATACAATAATACAATGTACATTCCTATATATAAAGTAAGGAACAGCAACAATTTTCATTGAATCTCGATAATCTAATAAATTTTCAAGTGATTTAAATAAAAAAGTTTTTAGTGAATTCTACCAAGTTTTTAATGGTTTTGCAACTCTTTTCTCGATAAACATTACAATCAGAATTGCATCTCATTCTAGGCAACATCATTAAAGGCTAGAAAATGCGATATGAGAGAATGCTCTAATGAAAGAGAAACAAGAAGAAGATTGTCTACACCTGCTCTATTGAAAGAGAAGAAGGAATAAGATTGTTTATACATGCTCTGATGAAAAAGAAGAAGGAAGAAGATTGTCTATACCTGCTCTAATGAAAGAGAAGAAGGAAGAAGATTGGTTATACCTGCTCTGATGAAAGAGAAGAAGGAAGAAGATTGTCTATACCTGCTCTAATGAAAGAGAAGAAGGAAGAAGATTGGTTATACCTGCTCTGATGAAAGAGAAGAAGGAAGAAGATTGTCTATACCTGCTCTAATGAAAGAGAAGAAGGAAGAAGATTGGTTATACCTGCTCTGATGAAAGAGAAGAAGGAAGAAGATTGTCTATACCTGCTCTAATGAAAGAGAAGAAGGAAGAAGATTGGTTATACCTGCTCTGATGAAAGAGAAGAAGGAAGGAGATTGTTTATACTTGCTCTAATGAAAGAGAAGAAGGAAGAAGATTGTCTATACGTGCTCTAATTAACCGTCTATGTCCGAACTTAATATTTTTCAAAATATTTTTTTGAAATTTTCAATTCATTTTAGAAATGTTCCCTGAGGAACGGAATGCATGGTTTTAGAGATAGTGACAGCGATCGATATCGACCGCTTCGTCAACACGGGATTTTAAAATGGCCAAAATCGACCGCTCCGGAACTAAGCAAAGTTTTGTAGATTTTACTATTAAAAGTAAATATATCTATAGTTAAACATTGAACACAGCTTGTTTGTAGTTTGTAGTTCAAATATCTTGACACACGGAGGCCTAAAAGAGGGGGGGCAATTACCCCCCACCCCCCATTCCCCCTTTTATAACATTACTTATCCCCACTCCACCTTCATAACATTACTCAGCAATTAGCCCTGGTTAAGTGAAATCTTGGGGGGTTTCAGACCCCAAAGGGTTCTGAGCCCCATCCCCCCTGAAAAAAAGTGTTAAGTCCCCTCTGTACAAAATCCTGTATACGCCCCTGTTATCTTCTAGAACTAGT
>NW_019396419.1:163249-187493 GCF_000591075.1 Eurytemora carolleeae | reverse complement strand
GAAGAAGATTGTTTATACCTGCTCTAATGAAAGAGAAGAAGGAAGAAGATTGTTTATACCTGCTTTAATGAAAGAGAAGAAGGAAGAAGATTGGCTATACTTGCTTTAATTAAAGAGAATGAGGAAGAAGATTGTCTATTCCTACTCTAAGGAAAGAGAAGAAGGAAAAAGATTGTCTTTTCCTGCTTTAATGAAAGAGAAGAAAGAAGAAGATTGTTTATACCTGCTCTAATGAAAGAGAAGAAGGAAGAAGATGAACCTGATCAACTAAAACAAGATTAGAAAGTGGATTAGAACTGACGAGGGTCAACCCAGACCGAAATATATTTTCAATAAATGTGGAACTAACATCTACTTTTTTACTCTACAGAGGTTTGGTCCATCACCATCACCGAATTTTAAGATTAGAAAGGTGTCAAATATGTCAGTAAATCACCGCTTTACGAAATTTTAAATAACTCATCATATTAAGTAATAATGATAAAGTTATCCCTGTTTTTCTACCTAAAAATTTATTATTTTCAACAGATGTTTTTAAAAAAGTAATTTGCGTATTCAAGCAGCAGAGAAGGAAAAACATTAAATAAAATTGAATCCCTGAATAGTACAAATGTGTTGACGGAAAACAGCAACACGCTAGACAAATCCGGTTAATAGGCCGGTTAGGATTCTGGTGGGGGATGTTTATTTTCCCCGGACAATTCTTTCCCGATAGGCCGCACAAATACACACAACAGAGTAACCCCGTCTCAGAAATTCAATAACAAAATCTTTATTTCCTAAAAAATAACATAAATTATAGGTCATGGTTACTTGTACAATGTTATAATGAATATTAATAGTAGAAAAAATCTTACGAATTATTTAAGGATGGTCGGGGGTGACTTATTGTTGATCAGTATTGAAATACGTTTTTTTAACTTCTGAAAAATTACAGTTGAATATTTAACGAAATTCACTAATGCTTCTTATGAAAATATTTTGCTTAACTTTAATGATTTCACAACAACGAAAATATTTTAAGCTCCGTCGGAGGAGGACAAAGGGAATTGCGGGCTGAAAATTTGGTTTGGCTGTCTCCGACAGGAGATTCAAGTTGAAGACGACATTTTATAGAGGTTTTAAATTAATGGTTAACAAAATGAGACTGTAATGCAAAGATGGCAATGTCCAATTTACCTCGTTTTTCTGACTTAAAAGTGTTTAATTCTTATAATTTCCCCAGCTTCCTTATAAGCAAGAAATGCAGCATGTCTCTTTTGCAGAGAAACCAGAAATAAAAAGTAACAGTTTCCCAAAAGAAAAACATTGATATCTAATTCACTCCGATCAGACAAAGTTGTGCCGGGTAATCTTGTAAATAGGGCAAAGCAAATAAACGGTCACTTGAAATTACGCTCACAGTCCCTTTAAATATGCTCATTCTAATAAAATAAAAGGCTTAAAATTCAGTGATGGTGATGGACCAAACCTCTGTAGAGTAAAAAAGTAGATGTTATGTTCCACATTTATTGAAATAAAAGGCATTGTAAAATGAAAGTTTAACAGAGTCCGAATTTAATGAATTTGAGCCGCGTCTCAAATCCGCCAAATACCGGCTTTGATTGAGCGCCAGATTAAATCTTAAAACATTGAATACAATTTTAAGTGGAACCAACCATTTTTGAGCCGCGGCTTAAATTCTTTAAATTCGGTCTCAGAAGAAATGCAAAAAATAATATAACCTGGAACAAGACAGAAACCTGCCATTCCTCCGTCACGGAATATTCCTACTGCATCTCTTGTTCCTTAATATGTAATATTGATACAGGGTGTCCCAAATATATTGTGAATTTTGAAACGATCTAAAGAGGAACTATAAAGAAAAGGAAGACGACTGTTTGGACTTAAATTATTATTTTTAAAGGAGCTGCGCCTGCATGAACATAAAACAATAATTAACTCAATCATAGAGCAAATTACCTCCATTTTGATTAATATAAACTCAATCATAAAGCAAATTACCTCCATTTTGACAAATATTAACTCAATCATAAAGCTTAAATTACTTTCATTTTGACAAATATCAACTCAATCATAAAGCAAATTACCTCCGTTTTAACATATGAAGAAAAATACCTCCATTTTGACAAATATTAACTCAATTATAAAGTAAAATACCTCCATTTTTATAAATATTAACTCAATCATAAAGCAAATCACCTCCATTTTGACAAATATTAACTCAATCATAAAGCAAATTACCTCCATTTTTATAAATATTAACTCAATTATGAAGTAAAATACCTCTATTTTGACAAATATTAACTCAATCATAAAGCAAATTACCTCCATTTTTATAAATATTAACTCAATTATGAAGTAAAATACCTCCATTTTGACAAATATTAACTCAATCATAAAGCAAATTACCTCCATTTTTATAAATATTAACTCAATTATGAAATAAAATACCTCCATTTTGACAAATATTAACTCAATCATAAAGAAAATTAACTCTATTTTGACAAATATTAACTCAATCATAAAGCAAAATACCTCCATTTTTATAAATATTAACTCAATTATGAAATAAAATACCTCCATTTTGACAATGATTAACTTGTCCTCTTCTACAGAACTTACAACTCTGACAGGGTCTAAAAATGAAATTCTTTTAAACCATGAAATTATTCTTTTCAGGAATTGTTATTTAAACTATTGTTCAACTTATGTTTTTGTGAATTATTCACAGGGACGAGTTGGAGCTTTAGCTTAGGGGGTGTGCCTCCATAAAACCCCATATAATGAATTGATAAAAATATATTGATCAAAAAAGTGCAAACAACTTGCCTTTCGATGTCTGAAATTTTTCATGAAAAATCAATTCATAAATGTGGCCCCCTATGCGCCCGGCCCTGATTATTGAATAACAGTTTAGACTTTAAACAAATAATTACTAATTTTCATTTGACAATATTATAAAATGACCTGTTGGGATCTACTCCGACCTTGTCTCCTCTGTTGAGACCTTGAACCTGAGCTCCGATCTCCTCCACTACTCCGGAGAACTCGTGTCCGATTGTTACAAACTTATCGCTACAGTTCTTAAACTTACCCTATTTACACACAAACTGTTTTATCAGATAAAATTAAGCTTTTCTTTAAAAATCTTTTGTCTCAAAGAAACTATTGACGTAATTCTAAGTGATTAATGGTGTGTCCGATTGACAACGGTACCCTCTTTAAACCTTGATCTGATTAAGGATTATTTTTCTAGCTAAACCACATAATTTTACGGTCAAGGGTTTTCGCATGCCAATTTTTAAGCTTATCCTGAAGCCCAAATTGGTGTGATTAGATAAAAATGGATGTTGTACATTGTACAATGTACATAATTATGTTAACCTCTAAGATATGAAGATCCGTCCCGCAGAGTCCAGCAAAGGCGACTTTGATGAGGACGTCTGTAGGCCCTGATATCTGTGGTACTGCAGTCTTAACGAAATAGGAAAAGTATCGCGCATAACTGAAGATATAAATTGCCAGCGCGTCATGCCACTTAGTTTTTCTATGCTGAAGAGGCAATTTGGTCTTTAAATAACTTTTCGTTAAAAAATTGAATTATTTTTTTAAGCTTGAAAAATGTTGCATTTTAAAAGATACGATGGTCGAAAAAATATTGTGAAAAGTAAAAAGCTACCTTTATCAACCTCAGATTCTCATGAGGGCTTAGTTTAGCGTTAAATTGGAGAGCCTGCATGATTGTTAAAAACTCTTAAAGTTTGTTTAATCTAAAATAATTCCGCTCTATAAAGTTCTATGATCAGAGCTCTAAACTTTTGTGCTGGATACTCATTATCCCGATCATTTGATCTCGAAATCCACTGCAGGCTATTTTAATTATGAGGATAAATGCTTCATCTCTTTATTTTAGTTAGTCCTCCATACGCGATATTGAATACATATTAAATTAATTTGCAAATTAACAAAAAAAAGATTAAGCATCCTAACTCAGATAAACTACACAGATAAGAGTTTACACATGAAAAACACGGCATCATGTCAAACTCCTAAAAACTCCTAAAAAACATCACATTAACCCTAAACTATGAACTAGTGAAAGACAAACTTCTAAAACTATGAACTAGTGAAAGACAAACTTCTAAACTATGAACTAGTGAAAGACAAACTTCTAAACTATGAACTGTTGAAAGACAAACTTCTAAACTATGAACTGTTGAAAGACAAACTTCTAAACTATGAACTGTTGAAAGACAAACTTTTAAACTATGAACAGTTGAAAGACAAACTCTTAAAAAGACAAACAGCTAATAGACAAGCTGCAGAAGAGTAAAGACTCTTAATCTTAAACGCAATCCCATGAAAAACATTCAGAGGCAAGTTTTCGTAGAAAAACTCCAAAAACACTAGTTGAAGAAGAGAAAACTCGTAAAGAAGAGAAATTGCATGAACAGAAAAACTCCAAAACATTAGTTGTAAAAGAGAAAACTTCTGAACAGAAAATCTCAAAAATATTTGTCGAAGAAGAGAAAACTCCAGAACAGAAACACTGCTGAAGAAAAGAAAAACTCCTGAACAGAACAACTCCCAAAATATTAGCTGAAGAAGAGAAAACTCCTGAAGAGAAAAAGTCCAAAAATATTAGGTGTAGAAGAGAAGAGCTCAAAAACATTAGTTAAAAAAGAGAAAACTTCTAAAGAAGAGAAAACACATGAACAGAAAAACTTCAAAAATATTAACTGAAGCAGAGAAAACTTTATACTGCTAACAGAAAACTCCAAAAACATTAGATAAAGAAGAAAAAACTTCAAAAACATTAGCCGAACTAGAGAAAACTCCAAAAATATTAGGTGTAGAAGAGAAAATTTCTGAAAAAAAATATTATAAAAGACACACTCCCATGAGTAAAACTCTTTAAATCATCCTGAAAGACAATCTTCAGAAAAACTAGCTGTGGAAATTTTCTTAATTCTCATGTTTTAACTGTGTTTGTATACTGGGATTAAAAAGAGAAAGGATGTTCTAGACTTCCCTCCCGAATTTTTACTAAACAAATTTTCATCTTCAGTGTCAAGTTAAAAAACAAGTTTGTCAAGTTATATTACGATTTATGGAAAATCACAATTATACAAAATGGATTTCTTTTAATTATTTTGTAATAAAAATATATAATTATATGTAGGAGATCATAACCTTAAATTTTACTATTTCAAAGATGTTTAAATTCCTTTACCTTTGATATTTCAAACTATCAAAGGTCTACCACATTGAGTTTGTGGCACATACTACACCCGACAAAAGTCTGGTAGGTGGGAAGGTGTGCGGGACTGAAGTATATTCTCCTAAATCTCCAACTCCTTCTTTAAGTACAATTCAGATATTCTTCCTGGTTTAAACCATAGATAAAGATAAATTGCGCATAAGACGACATTTATATAAATGTACAGACAAGATATAAATGTACAGAGATGTTTTAAAGATATTCCTATTATATAGATTAACTTGGTCGGTTGTGAACATTGACTGTTCTTATGTCATTGAGTACTTGTGGTGTACATGAGTTCTGTAGAGAGAAATTTAAGTTAGTTTAGTCCTTCTCATGTTCTTCTTCAGTTCTCGTCAATAAATATTGCTCAGTGAAATATTGTTGTTCAAATACAGGGTGTCCCACATCATATTAGACTTTCAACGGGTCTAAATTGCGATTTTCGGGACTAATAAGAAAATTTAATTAAAATGAATCAATTTGAAAAATAACATAAGGCTTATATAAGAATTTTCTTGCGGAAAATGATAAGTTTTTCGAGTATTAAGGGTTTATTTTGTCGTTAAAGATTAGAGATAATCTAATATGATATGGGACGCTCTGTATGTTATCATTGAAGTACACTTCGACCCCTAGAAGTATGAGTTCGCGGACTGTACAATTCTTGGTGATTTTGCGTACATAAGCTATCTATGTTTATTTATTTATCATATGGTTTAAACATAGAGAATAGAATATATAGAGAGGAATTTAATGGAAAAAAGTGTAAAACGGCCATTTTGTTGTACTGTTTCCATACTGCAGGTGTACTTCACATATTTATGCTATATAACCTGTTGGGCCCTGGAATATCATTATTATAGAAAATCTAAAATTATTGTTAAAAGAAAACCAAATTATGAAATAGGCTGGTTTCATAATTGACCAATGATCATTTCACATAGACTCTATGTCTTCCACTTTACAAACGATGATTTTCCGTTATAACTATAAATCAAATGATGTTTTTACTCACCTAATTCATTATAAAGTTTATTTAACAGTTTAAAAAATTCGAAATTGAAATGGATAGTCTAGGGAACGTACTGTATTAATGTACTCTACTGCATATAATTTGTGAACATTTACATGATTTGTACACTTTGAACTCCCTTTCAGGCTGAAAGGGGCTGACAAAATTCATACCGAGAGATTCTTTCAATTCCTCTCTATATATTCTATTTTCTATGGGTTTAAACTTGGTTCCTGCTTCATCTACGAATCATTGAACTTGGTTCATACAATACTCAAAACCTTAATAAAGAGGTTTATTTAATAATGTGAAAAGTTTGAAAATTAATAAAAAGATATTGACCAAAGAGGAATAGATTGTAAATAGAGTGGAATTTACTCGATAAAAGTGTAAAACGGCCATTTTGTTGTACTGTTTCCATACTGCAGCTGTACTTCACACATTTGTGCTATATAACCTTATGGGCCCTGAAACATCATTTTACAGAAAAGTTTTCTTGAAAATTATTAAGTCTTGTTAGAAAGTAAAACAGCCCTGAGACAGCTTAGGCCAAGGGGCAGGCGGAAATGGGGGGAAACAATCCTAGAAAATTGCGGAAAAGACTTAAATTATATTTAAAGAATGGATTAAACACATTTTCCTTGTGGAACACTTAATAAATACAAAATTCTTTTGTTTTGGCACGCAGGTAGCTTGGAATTTGCTAATAAGGGGGGGGGGGCATTTTTTGGGCCAGAAAACTTTAGAAAAGGTCGAAATTAATGACTCATTACACATTATAGTTTCTCGATAAAAAAAAAGTATGGCTGAGGGTTCAGTTTGAGCGTCAAGCTTTTAGCCTAAAATGGCTTTTTTTGAGCTTTAAACGTCATTTTTCTTGAAGTAAGAATAATTGATGGCTATTTGTAATAGCTCAATGGAAAAGAAAAAATATTGCAAAACTGCAGACAAAATATCTATCTATATTTCCTTTGACAAAAGGAAGCATATTGCATAAATCTAGCAGGGAAGTTTTGCATTTTTTGCTATGTGGTTGGATTTGAAAAAAAATATTTTGATAATTTCAAATCTGAAATTTTTTTCTTTAGTGGTTCATCAACCTATCTCGATATCTGAGTAACAATGAGGGTGATATCATAATTTTCTAAATCCCTGACAAGGAGGNAGTGAAAAAAATGTTATTCCTCCCCCCCCCTCCCCTCCTGGCTTAATCCTAGAATCCCCTTGCTAGAGTTGTCTTCTAATTGTTTTGCTTTTTGGGACAGCCAGTATGTGTTCTGCATTGATTTATGAAAATCATCCAAATTTTGAAAATATATTGTCAAAATTGAAACCCTTATTCCTTTTTGTTTGTTTTTGTTTTACAATGATATACAAAAAGAAAATGTTCTCAATTAAAATAGAAGATGGGCGCGAAGCGCCCTAAAATCCTCCCTAAAAAGCAAAAAGCAAAAAAGATGAACAATTCTGTAGGTATTTACTTTAAAAACAAAGGTTTTTCATGTTTAATAAGATAATGATTTTAATAGGAAATCGGAATGGATATGTCCAGGAAAAAAGCGGAAACACCTCAAAAGTAGATTTTTTTAGTTGTTTCCGCGAATTCTGTATCCTCTTTTCCAAAAATGTTTGAGGCGTGTCCGCTTTTTAGCTTACAAATATTTTTTAAGGGATTTCCCAATATTTTTAAGGAGTTTCCGCAAAATGTTTAAGGTGTTTCTGACTCCGTATATTAAAATATTTTAGGCGTTTCAGTATTTTTTAAAACTCTACTTAGTTGAGGTGTTTCCAGTTTTTTTTTTTTTGAGGCATTTCCGCAAAATTTTTGAGGTGTTTGCGAATTTTTAAAAACTCTATTTAGTTAAGGTGCTTCCGCTTTTAAGAGGTGTTTTCGCAAAACATTTGACGCGTTTCCGTATTTTTAAAAACTCTACTAGTTGAGGTATTTCCTTTTTTTAGGTGCAGTTTCCGCAAAATATTTTAGGAGTTTTCACAAAATTTTTGAGGTGTTTCCGTATTTTTGAAACTGTATTTAGTTGAGGTGTTTCCACTTTTTTTCAAGCTTTTCTGTATTTTTGAAAACTCTATTTAAAACACAAAAAGTCTTTTATATCAGCTGTGTAAAATTTGCATGTGTAAAATTAAAATACAATTATTTTTCAAAATTTTTGAATCGTTGTCATACATTTTAATACAATGATGACAACATTCGATTCCAATTTTGATTTTTACCATTAACATGGAATCAGAGAGAAACTTTTAAATAACTTGTTATAAATCAAAACTTAACCAGAAAAGTCGTCTTCATTGCATTGATATAAAATTAGTGTTTACCGCAGATAACAAATACAAAATAAAGTGGTCTCCAGAAAAAGGTTGTAAAGATGCAGCAGTCTCTGAAAAATATAATGTACAGTGAATGTCAAATTTACGGCACTCCGTTTAACAAAGCAAGAAAGACAAGTTTTCAACTACAAATATTCGGAAATCCCTCACCATTTTCCAGTTTTGAGGGATTTCCTAAAATAAAACGGATAATACTCAAAAGCGGTTTTTAAGACATTTCCTTGGTGAGGAGTTTCCATAGCTTCCCCCCCCCCCCCCCCACCTGTAGAGAGGCCCCGCATGTTTTTTATTTTTATTTTCTTGACAATTGACAATTTGTCATTTTATGGTATTTTATATAATTCTTTCGATTATAGACCTTCCCTAAAAATATATATATACATATTTTTAGAGTTGGAAAAAGTAAAAATACGTATTTTCCATACGACGTATGACATACGTTTTTTCCTAAGCATTTCCATGGTAATAATACGTATCCATAAAAACACGTATATGACAAACGTAAAAATGCGTATGTAAAAAACGTAAAAGGTCGAATGAATCAGGATTTTTTTTGGTTTTTAACTACACATAGATTTAGGTTTGAAAAAATTCAATATTTCTTAATTTTTTGGAATTTATAGGTTTTACCATAACATAAAATAAGAATTTTTTAAGGCATTTTCATCATTCAATTGTTCTAAAACCAAAATGTTAAGAAGTTAACTATAATGTTGCATGCACATTGTTCCTTCATATCTATACAGCTAATTCAAATTTTTTTTAAAAATCCAATCCAATATTCTATACACAAATTCACACCATCATCATTCCTTTATCTGTATCTATCTAAATCAACATTCATATATGCATTTAGACTGTATCTTCAACAATTATGTATTCATTATCTGTTATACTTCATATATTTACACTATTATTATACCTATTATACCATGTCAACGTAGAATAATTCTATTTATCAAAAAATCGAGAATTTATTATTGATTCCAATGAAAACATCAATTATAGAAATTTTTAAATATTGTATTTACCTAAATGTTTTCACTTAATTTCTTACATAACAATTCTCTTCAAAAATCATAAAATATTTTTAAATAACTAAAAAATGCCTTTTCGTTTCGTAAATATATTGACACTTGAAAATTAGTTGGCATAAAATTTACAAAAGTATACGCATTTTTAGATTTGCATTAAACGTTTCAACTCTAAGAAAATACAATTTTTTAAGCAAATAAAAAGCAAACAAAAAAGTAAATTTTTTTTTAAAAAAACCCAAAAACTTAAAAAAAAATACTAGGTACAAAATTTACAAAAATATACATATTTTAAGTTTCGTAGCAAACTTGTAAACTCTAAAAAAATACCAATTTTTCAAGTGAAGAAAAAATACGTAAAAATACGTAGAATTAAAACCTACAAACACTTAGAAAAATCATTTGACGTATGGAATTTACGAAAATATGAGTATTTTTAAGTTTACCTCAAATTAAAAAAAAACTTTTAAAGAAAAAACCCGAAAAATACGCAAAAATACGTAAAATAATAATTCCTATAAAAGCTTAGAAAAATTGCCTGGTTTGAAATATAGGGTCTGTCCTATTGAACCCCCTCCCCCCCCCCTCCTATCAATTTTGTACATGACCAAATTAGTATTTATTTAGTATTATTTAGGGTTAGGTTAGGTTAAGACACTTTCTGGGCCGAGCGCTGCGGCTAGGATGGGCTAGGGGGCCGAGCGCTGCGGCTAGAATGGGCTAGGGGGCCGAGCGCTGCGGCCACGGGTTAGGTTAAGTTGAGACACTAATTCTGTAAGATCTATGTACAAAAATGATAGGAGGGGGGGTTGAGGGGGCCTGGAGGGGGGGTCCAAAAATCGCTCTCTAGGAAAACCGAAATATACGAAAATATAGATATTTGCATCAAAAAATTTTAAACTCTAAAAAAAATACTTTGCCAAAAGCATACGCAATTATTCGTAAAAATACGTTTCTGGAAAACCTAAAGCACTTTTAAAAACCGTGCAATTGATAGGATATAAACGCATAAAAATATACGCGAGTTCTTTACCAAAAAATTGAGCATATAAATTTTACGTAAATATAGCTAAAAATACGAATACCTAAATAGAAGAAATCCACAACTTCCTGCAGGGATCAATTTGGACTCGAGGTGCAAAATGTGCAGTATGTTCCCTGCAGTTAGTATTTTGGCTCAATCGGCTCAGCCGTTTAAAATCATATAATATATACCATTTCAAGACTTTTTCAAAACATCAGAAGAAATTCAATCTTCATCATATTTGATGCCGTATAAACCATCCTAGATGATTCTAACCTAAAGGTTTTCTGACCTAAATATCGAGTAGTTTGCACATCATTTAGATCGGTTTGGTTGAAAAAAAGCTTTAGGTCCGTTTGACATCCTTTGAGAAATGAGGGAGGGGGTGCAGAGGCGCCATGATCCCCGCAAAACTGACCTCCCAGCCTCCGGATTTTCAGAATTACCTCCAGGCCCCGCAAAACTGGTCTTCCAGCCTCCGTGACGTCACCAAGCCTCCCGTCATTCTATCTTCACGCCCCACATTTTGGCCCTGATAAAAAAATATTTGGCTTTTTTTTCCACCAAGAACCTTTTTTTTTAAAAAATTCTCAACATATGATGAAATAGTTCAGAATGATACATTAACATTTTGTATTAAAAAGTTAATTTTAATTGAGATCAAAGGCATTGTATTTTGTTTTTCTAAATTTCACAAATTCCTTAAATTGTGAAGAACTATTGCAGTTTTGTATATTTTAAGATAGAAAAATTTTATATTATTTTAGATGGGTCTCTTATAAAAATCAAACAATATCAGCGGCAATTTACAAAACACGGTAGTTTTTGTGAAATCCTTGTATTTGTGATTTTATCGCATGCTTTAGGAAATATTGAAGAACTATTTTTTCAAAAATTGAAACAAAGAATTAAATAATCTAAATATCTATTACATGCTACTAACAGGTTAGGGCAGCTTCGTGTCATATCTTGTTATTTTAATAAGTTAAATTTAGTTCTAAATAGTTTTTTTTTTTAGCGAGAGAATTCATTTATTTGACTGAAAAAATTGATATACAGAGATGGGGGGGGGTGCGCAAAAACTCGTAGCAGTGCTATAGAATAAATTAGGCTCCATTCAGTGGCTAATAAATAGGATAAATAAATGACTGTTTGGTCATTTGGACGTCAAAAGTTTGGTCATTTGGACGTCAAAAGTTTGGTCATTTGGAAGTCAAAAGTTTGGTCATTTGGATGTCCAAAGTGACGTCATTTCGACACTCAAAAATTAGGTTGTGAGGACGTAAGAATCCTTGCGTTAAACGTCCTCAACAAGTCCGCAACACCTAAAATACGACGTTGCTGGACGTCCCACTGGTAATTATTGACGTCCTCATGACATCCTTAGGACAACTTCTGGTTTCTAGGATTAATGTGCATTTTTATGATAAAATGTAATGCTATGGAATAGAGAGTTAATAAAATCTTCAAATCATGATGCCCTCAAAAATATTAGATAAGTTGTTTAAGGTTGTCTTACTCATATCTTAATGTAAACTTTTACAGAAAAACAACTCCAGAACAATTGAATGAATTAACATGTCAAAATTGTTGATTAAACAGTTCTTTAAACTATGACGGAGTCCTACTATGAAGAGATATTTTGTTATTTGTTTGGTTAAGCTTAATAAATTTAAACAAAAAATAAAAACAACATGCGGAGACCGAAATGCGGTGCGTGGAGACAGAATGACGGGAGGCTTGGTGACGTCACGGAGGCTGGGAGACCAGTTTTGCGGGGCCTGGAGGTAATTCTGCAAATCCTGAGGCTCGGAAGTAATTTTTGCGGGGATCATGACGCCTCTGCACCCCCTCCCTCGAGAAACATTTAGGTTTTCCGACCTAAGATTTAGATATATATTTAGGTTGGTCGAACCTACAGATTTTTAGGTCGGAAAAACGTTAGGTTGGAAACTCAATAGGTTCGATGAGCGGGTACGGTCATATTTAATGAATTTTATGCCTTCATTAAAGGAATTAAAGTCTCATCCTTTATGGGTAACCCTTTATTTTGATTTTTATGAGTTTAAGTCAACTACGCGGCATCTTAACATTCACTGCTGACTGCTGAGTGCTGAGGCGCCAATTTCCAAATGCAATTGCAACGTCCTAATCCCATCCCATTCTGTACAGTGTACACTTCTCGGGCCAGAAAGTGTCTTAACTAACCTAACCCGTGGCCGCAGCGCTCGGCCCCCTAACCCATCCTAGCCGCAGCGCTCGGCCCAGAAAGTGTTATAACCTAACCTAACCCCAAATAATGATAAATAAATACCAATTTTCTAATTTCGCCATGTACAAAATTGATAGGAGTGAAAGGAGGGTCCAAACATCGTTCATTAGGACAGACCCTATAGGACTAATTAATTGGTATAATGACTAATTTTTGGATTTTGAGTTATGTTAGTACTAATCTTGGTTTATTTTTCAGAAGTTTTACAATGGGTAAACGGACTGTTGAGGAAAAAGCTTACTGGAAAGGGAAGAAGAGCTATCGTAAGAAATCAAAGAATCCAATCCCTGCTAGTAAATCATCAAGGGTTGTAAATCCGACAGAATCCTCAACATGGGCAGTTTTAAATCCTAGAAATACTGTAAGCCTCTTGCCAGCTAAATTTTCTTTAAGTAGGGTCGGTGCAAAAAATAAAATTAAGGGGAGCTGAGGGGACCAGCTTAGGGTTATTTTCTAGAGAAGGATCTTTGGACCCCCACTCTTCCCACCGGCCGGCCACTAGCCTGTCCTGTCATAACCTAACCTAACCCTAAAATAATAAAAGAATAAATAATAATAATTATCAATATCAATCCTATCAATTTTGTACATGACCACTTATTTTTCAGCAAAATTATTATTTTTATTTTTCCTTATTTCAGGGACAGGCTAGGGGGCCTAGCGCTTTGGCCAGAACAGGCCTTTAATTTTTACAATTTTTAACAAATTTAGTACATATTTAGGGTTAGGTTAGATCAGGGTTCCTCCCAGGCTTTTTGTGGCAGGTCAGGATAAAAGCAAAAGTGGCAGATTCTCAAAAAGTGGCAGAATTTACACACAGCCCGCGAAAACTTCGAAGAAGTTTTCTGCGGCAGGGGGTCACAAGGGGGGCAGAGCTCCCCTTGCAGAGAAAATTTTGGGATTTTGGTAGTAGAATAGAGCGTTTTGGTGCTGTTAAAAGGTCAATTACCAGGTCCCTAATATAAAATTTTCATTACTATTTTTCATGAAACCTTGGGATTTTTATATTTTATTGTTTAAGATGCCTTTCTGAAGTCAAGTAAGATTAGCTTTAGAAAATTGGAATACATACATGTGTGACGCTTAATTTAACCAATTACAATGAAAAAGTGACCGAATTTACACACAGCCCGCGAAAATTTCGAGAAAATGTTGGGATTTTGGTAGTAGAATAGAGCGTTTTTGGTGCTGTCAAGTATATGCACAGATTAGCTTTTGAAAAGGGGGAATATATTTGTGAAGCTTAATTTAACCAATTACAATGAAAAAGTGACAGAATTTACACACAGTCCGCGAAAACTTCGAAGAAGTTTTCTGCGGCGGGGGGTCGCAAGGGAGGCAGAGCCCCCCTTGAAGAGAAATCTTTTGGATTTTGGTAGTAGATTAGAGCGATCTGGTGTTGTAAAAAGGTCAATAACCAGGTCCCTCCCATAAGATTTTCATGAAACTTTGGGTTTTTTTATATTTTATTGTTCAAAATTTTTTGTGAAGTCATGTATGTGCACAGATTAGCCTTTTAAAAGGGGGAATACATGTGTGACGCTTAATTTAACCAATTACAGACCGATAATTTTAACCAATAACAGAAAAGATCTCAGATTTACACTTTTTGCGCGTTCACCCTTAGCAGAACTGATGGCGTATCTTTCGACCTACGCACATGCGCTATACTCAACTTCTGACCTACGTCAAATCCGCTAAACTACACATCCGACCTACAAACAACTGGTTTTACAGCTGCATGATGGTGGGAGGGGAATCTAAAGAAAATCCACCGCCCCCACCCCACACCCAAATATTTAAGGTGGCATAAGTTCTAAGCTTTGATTGCATGTGTCAGCTGGTATAGCAATTGTGGCATTTTTATGTACTAAAACAATTTTGTGGCCGATTTTAAGCTTGTTAATAATTTTTGTGGCAGATTATATGCATTTAGGAATTAAGTGTTGCAATTTTTTTGGTTTTAGATAGAGGTGTGTCAGGGTATAACTTTCTATAAAATTTCTTATGTGTTAACATTATTTTTTTTGCAGATTTTACCCTTAATGATGATTTTTTGTGGCCGATTTTATGTATCTGAATACTTTCAGTTTAAATTTGGGGCATCTGTTATGTGTTAACATTATTTTGTGCCATTTTTTTTAGCTCAGTCATTATTTTTGTGGCAGATTTCATGCCTTAAGTTTATGTTTGTGGCAGATTTTAAGCTCATTCATTATTTTTGTGGCAGATTTCATGAATTAAGATTATGTTTGTGGCCGATTTAAAGCTTATTCATAATTTGTGTGGCAGATTTCATGCAATAAGATTATGTTTATGGCCGATTTACAGCTCATTCATAATTTGTGTGGCAGATTTCAAGCATTAAGTTTATGTTTGTGGCAGATTTAAATCTCATGCATAATTTTTGTTGCAGATTTCATGCTTTAAGATTATATTATTGGCAGATTTAAAGCTCATTCATGATTTGTGTGGCAGATTTCATGCAATAAGATTATGTTTGTGGCAGATTTAAAGGTCATTCATAATTTGCGTGACAGATTTCATGCATTAATGTTATGTTTGTTGCAGATTAAAGATCATTCATAATTTTTGTGGCAGATTTTACGCATTAAGATTATGTTTGTGGAAAATTTAAAGCTCATTCATGATTTTTGTGGCAGATTTCATTCATTAAGATTATGCTTGTGGCAGATTTAAAGCTCATTTATAATTTTTGTGGCAGATTTCATGCATTAAGGTTATGTTTGTGGCAGATATATAGCTCATTCATAATTTTTGTGGCAGATTTTAAGCATTAAGATTATGTTTGTGGCTGATTTAAAGCTCATTCATAATTGTTGTTGCAGATTTTGTGCATAAAGATTATGTTTGTGGCAGATTTAAAGCTCATTCATAATGTGTGTGGCAGATTTTTTGCATTACGTTTATGTTTGTGGCAGATTTTAAGGGCATTCATAATTTTTGTGGCAAATTTTATGCATAAAGTTTATGTTTGTGGCAGATTTGAAGCTCATTTAACATGTTTGTGACATATTTTATGCGTTAATTGGTAGCTTTTCCCCTAAATTAGCAGTTTAGTTCTCTAAATTGGCAATTCTTTTTCTTAAATTGGCAATTTTTTTCCCTAAATTGGCAGATTTTTGCCAAAAAATTTCAAATCTGAAAGTGGCAGGCCAGTTGGGTCAGGTAAACTGACCCAAATTTGCTCTGGGAGGAACCCTGGGTTAGATAAAGACACTTTCTGGGCCGAGCGCTGCCTGTTCTAGCCGCGGTAGGACAGGCTAGGCTAGGGGGCTGGGCGCTGCGACCACATGACCAATTGTATATCCATGTGTTACATATGAGATCCATGTATAAAATTAATAGGAGCAGGGGGGGGTCAAAAATTGTTCTCTAGGAACTTACCCGGGTCCGTCCTAGTTCACGATTTTTGGACCCTCCGACCCCCCCCCCCCCCCCCCCCCCCCCCCCAATCAATTTTGTACATGAACATTAATTTTAAGTTATTTAGTATTATTTAGGGTTAGGTTAGGTTAAGACTATTTCTGGGCCGAGCGCTGCGACCAGGACAGGCTAGGGGGTAAAGCGCTACGGCCAGGAAGGGCCTTCAATTTCAATAATTTTCAACAAAAGTAGTATATATTTAGTGCCAGATTAAGTTAGACACTTTCTTAGCCGAGCGCTGCCGCTAGGACAGGCTAGGGGGCCGAGCGCCACGGCAAGGACAGGCTAGGGGGTAGAGCGCTGTGGCCACATGGTCAAATTAATCTATGTCTTATATATACGATCCATGTACAAAAATTATGGGGGGTGTGAGTTTTCCAAAAATCGTATACTATTAGGAAACTGCCTTTGTTTCTTTAGTCTATTTTAGTCTAAGTATCTACCATTTTTTTTGACGTGACAATTCATGACATGATGGTTTATGTTAAAAAAAACATGGTAATGATTTTTCAGTAAAATATATACCCCTGTCATTAAGATTTACGCCCTCAGTTATTACATCGAATCACTTAAAAACTTTAAACTTACAAATTGTTTGAAATGTATGTACAGTACTAAAACCGATGTTAACCCCCTCCCTCTCACCTCATGTATGAATTATCCAAGAATAAAGTTAGAATATATTTAAACAAAGAATTTTTATATTTTAGATTCCAGTTCTATTTACGCAAGAGGTTAAGAACGTACTTATTGACTACCAGGGGGTGCAGGAAATGTTAACAAGGTAAATTATAGTAACCCTTACATCCACTTCAGGGACTTCAGGGGTACGTATTGTGTTGATAGATCCCCCCCCCCCTTCCATAAAGTGTTCTGAATGTAAAAGAGGGATAGAAACCTGCCAATTGAGACTTTTTTTCATTCCCTTCCAAAAATTTTTGTTATTTAAGAGGGGGGGATAAGTCATTTAAATTCAAGTTGGGCCTAATTCATAACAAAAGTAGCATGGGATATATCAAACTACAGGAAATGGGACACGAAATTCATTTCCGGGGTCGAAATTGACTGGAGCATTCTGACCGGCGCGCTAGTAGCCAAATGTCACCGTATGTGTTATCTTACGGTATGTTTTACATGCCATATATCAATTTATAGGTAATTGGGCACGAGGATTCCAATTCTTGGATTAAAAAATCGAGCTAGTAACCTACCGTTACCTTATGGGTCATCTTACAACAGATTTTGCATGCGTATGTCGATTTATAGGTAATTGGGCAAGAGGATTCCAATTTTTGGGTATAAACTTTGGGAAGACCACTTTGAAATATACCATATACATTTATTCAAGGTATACTTGTCCTAATGTACCCTATACAAGGTATACTCTTCCGTATATAACACATACAAGGTAAACTCTTCCTACTTTACCATATACAAGATATCCTTGTCCTGATATACCATATACCCAAGATGGGGCTTCTTGCAGATATCATCTCACATAATCACATAATCACAAGGTCCACTCGTCCTAATATACAAAATACAAGGTATACTCGTCCTGATATACCATACACAAAGTATACTTGTCCTGATATACCATATACAAAGTACACTTGTCCTAATATACCACATTCAAGGTATACTCGTACTTATATACCATATACATTATACAAGGTATGCTCATCCTAATATGTAGCAGTCAAACAGGTCCACCACTCATTATCCTACGCTTTCTATCAAGACCCATTCGAGCCAAGGTTATCAAGTTCAGTTACCCTGCCTTAAACCCTCTGGATGCTGCTAAGCACAAGTGGTCTATTCTAAAAGATTACCCACTGTCCAATGAAAAAATCAACCAGAGAGGAACTATCCAAATCAACGGCGATCACACTAGAAGGAATTCTGAATTGTTGACAACCCTCAACGGGAAGATTATGTGAAAGCAAGAACACAAAAATCATGAACTCTCTATTTCAGAAATATTAAATCTCAACTCTTAAATTAAAACTGGTAAATGTTATACTAAAATTAAGTTCTTAAATTGAAAACTTTGCACTAATCCTGAGTATTGCCTCTTTTTGCATGGTTTGCTTAAATATGTAAACTTGAGATTTAATGTACCTTTTTCAATTTCTCTTCTGATTTCTTTCCAAACCAAAGATTAACTGTCTATTTTTTCTAATGAAACCCATTTCTATTTGAGCATGTTTGTCATTATGTCACATAGTATTTTCCCATTGCTTACACAATTCCATCCTCTTATCCAATCTCCTTTTAACCCTTTTTGGTGGATAACATGCATATTTCGACAAAGATATTACAACTTTTTCTAAATTGAATAAAAAACGACCACAATGATCTTGAAGATGTGAAAAATTATATAGGTTCCCTTAATAAAAACGAGCAATATACTCTTAATTACAATGATTATCTAGATCCAACAAATATGGGTCCCGATTTTTTTTTCAAACATTGAGCTTAGAAATAGTTTAAACATTCAAAGTCTGTCATCAACATTTGAGGAATTGAAAATATTTCTTGATAGAATCGAAAAATCAGGAGGTAATGTATCAGTTTTAGTTTTACAAGAAGTTTTGGATGCACGAAAAACATGAAAAGGGGGAGGTGTTGCAATATATTGTAAAAAACTTGAGTCGATTGCAATAGAAATACAACTTGAAAACATCTTAGTTTTAATTGGATCTTATTACAAATATTTCAGTATCAATAATTCATTAAATCACTTATTTGTGTCATTTCAGGGTAAACTAAACAGCCTATTCGCTGTTGATTGGTAATAGTCTTACTTTTCAAAGACAACTGTGACCGGAGAAAAAGCCGATTTTTCGTTCAGAATTTGAGCGGAGAGGGACGGTCCCTCTCTATAGACACTAATTTGACGAAATCCTAAGAAGATGTGGGAAACATTAAAAAACATTACAGGGATGCGAAACAAGCCAAATCAGAGTTCAATGAAAATTGATTCCATTAATAAGGAACAATTAATAATCTCAGATCAAGTTTTAATTACTAATGAGTTCAATAAATATTTTTCATCTATTGGCCAATGTAAAGCAGAAGCTTTTCATTTCAGAATTTCTTCCACCTCCCTTCATGCTTATTTTACAAATGAGCCAGTAGAAATAATGGAAGAATTAGAAAGACTAACAAAACCTCTGAGGAAATAAATGGAGTTCAGGAAATTGCTTAAAAATATATCAACTGAAATAGCCCCTGATTTATCTTACATTTATAATTTAAGCCTTTTTGGAAAATGTTCAGAACTATTACTATTTATATAAAAGATTAAAAAGATGACTTATCTAATTTTTGTCCAATTGGATTAATCAATTGATTTTCTAAAATATTGGAAAAAAACTCGGCATAAATGAATGCTTTCATTTCTCAACAATAATAACTTTTTTAAAACAAATTAATTTCGGTTTTTTGCCAGGACGTAAAGTTATGCAAGCAATTATTAAGCTTTTAAACTACATTTTCAGCGCACTAAATAATAATAAATCTGTTTTACTTGTCATGATAGATATTTCTAAAGCTTACGACTGTATTGATTACAAGATAAAAAGCTTATCCACGGGCTACGCCGGGCCCTTATGCTAGTGTCTAATAAACTTACTATGAACTAATGCAATTTTATTTTCAAATTCTTTAAATGCACAAAACGACTGTCCTAATATTTTCTTTAAGCTAGGAGAAACTACGCGAAAAATTGAATGCATAAATGAAACTGATTCGGTTAGATTCTTGGGATTATGACTGAATTGAATAAGTCACACAGCGGAAGCTTTTTGGGGTCTGAACATACTCCCCTTAAGAAAATTATGAATTTTAAATGTTATAAAATTTGTATTTCAATTTAAAGAAGACCATTTACCACCAACATTTAAAAAGGATTTCAAATTATCAAAAAATACCAAAAAACGCAAATCTTAGAAACAGAAATGATTTTTGTAGTCCTAGAGTAAAATCTATTTGGATTACTTCCTCCTCACAATTTCCTTTAAATATGGTATAAAAACAAGCGACACTTTTCAAAGCTTTCAAAAGCAATCTAATTTCAACTTTTAAATAGAATTTTATTGAAGATTATTATCAGCAGAACAAATGTATTTATTATAACACATGCTATGTTTGCAAAAGAATCGAAGAAAGCAAAGACGATTTTACAAAGAAAAGATGAAAAAGATCTTAATGGGTAAAAGATACAATCAAACATAAAGATGTCAGTGCGAATTAAAAAGATGCTTAAAAATGCCCATTTTTAACCTTTACATTTTTCACAACCCATAAAACCTATCTTATTTTTTCAACAATACAAATAAACAGATAATTTTTATTTCTATTTCGTTGAAAAATACTAACAATCCACCGCTAGTTTATATTAAATATAATGTAAAAAATAAATATGTAACTTTCCTTTTCTTTTCTTTTTATTTCTATTTTTATATTTTTTTAGAATTGGGGGAAATATTCCCACAACCTCTATTTTTGGAGGTTTTCAAATATTTTCTCCTTAAACACTTAATTTTGTATGTTTTTGTTATATTTCATAAATAAATGATTACTTTCTTAATACATAAGATGACTCATAATGTGACATCTGGCTACTAGTGCGCCGGTCAGAATGCTCCAATGTTTATTTTGACCTCGGAAGTGAATTCTGTGTCCCAATTTACCAGTAGTTTGATATAACGCATGCTACTTTTGTTATGAATTTATTATATTTTTTCTCAATTGCGCTCGCGCGCGGTGACTTATTGCGCAAACTGTTCAGGAATTTCTTGTTAAATAGCCTCCTCATACTATTTCAAATTCATTTAACGGTATAAAGCACGTGAAAACGTTAATAAAAGTAGTATTTTTTTAACAAAAAGCGCGCGCGCATATTTTCTCTAATCTATTTGAAAAAGCATTTTGCAGTTACAAGTTATGTTTAACCACTGTTTAAATTTTCCGAGAGAGTAATACGACTTATGCCCCCCCCCTTTTCTATTCAATATACTTCACATTTTGACTCAAAACTTTTACTAGACTGAAAGAAATGCTTTTTTAATGAATTAACAAAATTTTCATGTGATTAATAGCTCAGACGATCTTCTGAGAGATCTTAAAGATCCTGCAAATTGATAACACAGTTTGACTGCAACTTCTCCTTTGCAATAGATGCAGTAATACTTTTCGTTAATTCTTTAGCTGACTACGATTTGATATCTACATTTTCCAGTTTTAACTCTTCTACTATTTTAGGAACTTAAACGAAATTATCGATTTGAACGAAGGGGAGCGGTTTGTTAAACTCTTTTGGAATGATTTCATCCGAGAAATCCACGGTTTGGGACATATTCATCTACCAAATATCCTTGAGAAGCTAGTTACAAACAACGGGTTAATCATTTTCCAAGAGAATATTTACAGGTAAAGTTGACAGGGGTGTATTTTTAAAAAAAAATCCGCCCCCCTCTTTTGGGAAATTATTTATTTTCCCCAGAAAATGTATATAGTTATTTTATACGTTTTAAATGATTTTTTTGGGAAAAACTATCAAAAAGAAAGAAAAAGCTTGCCTTATGATGTCCCATTTTTCATTTTCCCCTCAATTCATTAAAAATCAATCATTCCCGGGGGGGGGGGGGGGGAATTCTGAAAAATATACACCCTTAAAAGTTGGTTAACGATATAGGAGATTTTTTTTAACTTTATACAATGCAAGAAATCTTACTCCCTAACAAACAAGAATAAGTAAAAATCTAAGTTAACAAATTTTGTACAGTTTAATAAAAACAAGACATTTGCACAAAATTTATCAAATTTCATCTTCTGGATTTATAATTTTTCATAAAACAGCTGATATTTTCTTGGATAATCACGTTATGCCAGTTCTCCAAATATGTAAGAAAACTGTATTTACTTTATTAAAATAACTTTGGGAACATTTCGTTGAATTGAACATTTTTTACGTAGTAAAAAATGCCAACAAGGGTATTTTTTAGGAATTTTGTCATTATGCTGAGTAGTTTTCATGAAGCTGGTTTAGTGGATAATTATACTTTCTTCAAAACAATTCAAAGCCTGCAGGTACAATATCTAATGTTTATTAATTGCAAACAATGCTCAGGACCCGGATCAAGATCCACTGGTTCCGCAACAATTAAGCTCTCTGTATCCGAATCTGGCAAAATATCAACAAATTCATAAAAAAAATTAAGTTCTGCATAAATATTTGAGAAAGTAAACATTTGGATTTTGAATTTTTGAAAAACGCCAAATTTAACATTCAATGCCATTCTAAATTTTAAAAGTAAACTTGAGAAACGAGTTTACAAGTTCAAAGCATGATTTATATGCACTGTAAATTATTAATATGCTGATTGCTGATAAAAGAAAAGAAAAAATAAGTATAATCTCCATTAATAAATGTTCTTCGATTTTTGTTCTTCTATTGTAATTGTGAACATGTTCTATTTGTATACTTTGTAAAACGAAAACAAAACAATATTTCGTGGATTTAAAAAATTTACAAAAACCGAACTTTGTTAAGAGGGAAATTTTCGAAAATTCATCCATATCCTCCCTAGGTCATGCGAGGTTCTACAAAAAATTTGGGCCCGATCGGTTCAGCCGTTTTGGCGTTTTGTAATACAAACAGACAAACAAACAAACAGACACCCAAACAAACAAACAGACAGACAAGCAAAGAATATATATATAGATCCACACTTGATACTAATATCTAGTTCAAAAACTGATTTGATTTTTTTTTGTAGGAGCGTGTTCACACCCCTGCTAGTCCTGCTAGTCCTGAAATTAGATCTAGGTTTCTAAAAAGAAATTCTCTTTCTCATTGTCTCTACAGGCGGAAAGTCAAGAAAGGTCTTTGGATGGATGAAAAGGAGAGTGTCATAAGGATTAGTTTAATTCAGATATTTTTTATGAAAACAATATTTGTCTGTTTGTTCGTATGTTCTCTCAGTTTCAGAAGGATAAGAATGAGTCTCTGTGTCAGAAAATAAAATTTAAAATTCCTTTAAAATGTCAATTATTAAAATAAATCTACCAACTTTAAAAAATCAGATTATTATAAAAATTGTTAATGAGATTTTAGATGTTTGTGGAAACCTTTAATACTAAGATTTGACTAATAACTGAACTTAAATAAAATTAGAATAATTAAATAATGCTTAGAGATGAGTCGAGACTTTGGGACAAAAATTCTTCCCAGGTGAAACATATTTTTGGACTGGAATTTATGGTTGGTAACAGGGGTAAGAATACATTCCCTGTTAGGTTTTTAATTTAAGAAATTTCATCCAGTTTTTACAATTTTTGTTTTGGAACCGGATCCGCACGGATACGTCGAATATTCAGACCATTTTGGTTAGAAATTAGGCTCTGATTTTCAAAAACCTTAATTTGTATTAATCTGTCAATAAATTAATATTAGTGGTACTTGTAAACTGTCCCTAGTAAATGTATTAATATTAGTGGTACTTGTAAACTGTCCCTAGTAAATGTATCAATATTAGTGGTACTTGTAAACTGTCCCTAGTAAATGTCTATGAAATTTCTTTCATTAAATGTCCCAACACTTTCTGTAAAGAAATACTGAATTATTTGATGCATATTTTAGAAGAGCGTAGAACCAATGATTATTGAGATATCTGATTCCACTGAGTCTACTGATTCTGAGCCTGATAGTGATCAAACTTTAGATAAGTTTCTAAAATCAATCCAGAGCTCACAGTCCACCCTCAATCCAACAGCACAGGTCGTACCTTTAAGATTTTATTCTGCATTCACTCTGGAGTTAATCTTCTGGGGA